>NW_016828033.1:278614-286087 GCF_001698545.2 Rhinopithecus bieti
CCCCCCCCCCCCCCCCCCCCGGTGTGCCAATTTGCGCAGGCGCTGAGGCAGGCCAGGGCGCGTAACAACTACTGCGCAGACGTGGACTGCATCAATAGCCCCAACTACAACTCGGAAAAGTTAATGCGTCTGCGCAACGGCCCTATCAATGAGCTGGGGACGTGTACTCTTTGTTCTGTTTCCGCCCGTCAGATTGGTGACGCCCACAGTTGCTCTGGCAACAAGACACAGTGGGAGGAAGAGGGAAATAGGCTTTACTGCGGACGGCGTAGCTAACCGGAGGGTTCCGGCTCTCTCTGAGTCCTGGAAGATTTAACGGTTTGCATCTACTTTGAGGCATTGCCTGGCGTTCCTGGGGTTTGATACCAGCCTGACCCTAATTCTGTTAAGGGCGCTGTCTGCGGATGTCTGTCACTTCATTGGAACAAATCAAGTTGATCCGCAATGAGACCCAGCCGCGGCCAATAACTGTGCAGGCCCCAGTTTAGACTTAATTACTTGGGGGAGTGAGTGGGTGTGGTGAGGGGCGGGAGGCAGGGAGGAAACCTGACCTCTGCAGGATTCTGCACTGGAACTCGGGATCTGGCCCTGCAGTGCCAATATTTATTGGGCGCCTCCTTGGGGCCCGACGTTGTACTCACTTTTAGGGACTCTCACGTGAATCAGATATATTTGCAGCCTTAAAAGAACTGGTGAAGTGAGGGATAGTGGTCGAATATCGTGCAAAAAGCACATGGCCAAGTTTAGCAGCTCTCTTTCCGCTAGCTGGTATCTTGAACCTGGTGTAATATCCCAGGACGTCAGCGCCGAAAGGCGTAAAAGAGCATTCCTGGTTACTGTCTCCAACTCAGTTTGCAGAAGAAACTGAAATAGTTTCAGGTTTTGTATTTTAACAAGTGGGATTAGTTTGAGCGTTTTAACTGTTTTGTTTGTTTGTTTGTTTTTTGAGTCTTGCTCTGTTGCCCAGGCTGGAGTGCAGTGGCGCGATCTCGGCTCACTGCAACCTCCGCCTCCCTAGTAGCTGGGACTACAGGCGCGCGCCACCACGCCCGGCTAATTTTTGTATTTTCAGTAGAGACGGAGTTTCACCATGTTGGCCAGGCTGGTCTCGAACTCCTGACCTTATGAGCCGCCCGCCTCGGCCTCCCAAAGTGCTGGGATTACAGGCATGAGCCACCGCACCCGGCCCGTTTTAACATTTTTTTTAAAAAAAACTTAAGTTCTGGCTTTCGTCGCCCTTTTAATTTCACATGAATCCGACCTTGTAGACCTAGTTCATCTTACTTTTAGCTGTAAGTTTTGTATACATAACCAGGTACTTTATTTTCAGCTTCTAAATAATTTGAACTGTATGTGAGCAAAATTCGTAAAACAGCAAGTGAACAACAGCATTCCAACCTTTTCACTTTTTTTTTTCAGATGAGGTTTTGCTCGTCACCCAGACTGGAGTGCGATGAATGGCACGATCTCAGCTCACTGCAACCTCTACCTCCTGGGTTCAAGCCATTCTCCTGCCTCAGCCTCCTGAGTAGCTGGGATTACAGGCACCTGCCACCACGCCCAGCTAATTTTTGTATCTTTAGTAGAAACAGGGGTTTCGCCATGTTGGCCAGGCTGGTCTCAAACTCCTGACCTCAGGTGATCTGCCTGCTTCAGCCTCCCAAAGTGCTGGGATTACAGGAGTGAGCCACCGTGCCGGCCCCTTTTCACTTTTTATTTGCCTTTAGACTGGAAACTCTATACGCATTAACTAACACATGTATTATCAGTGGTCAGCAAAGCCTTACTTAAGTTCTAGAAATAAGAGAAATAACCTAAGAAACCTTTACAGTCTAATTGAAGACATAGATTTATATTCATCCCCATGGAGATTTGTGCAGCTATTTGAACATAAGTTCAGCCTAAACCTATGTTGCCGAGAAGGAAAAAAAAAAAAAGTGGATAACAAGCTGGTTCCTATTTCAATATAATATGGCAGGAAGCATAAATTTCTCTGACAAGTTGAACCTTTCTCTCTGCCTCATCAACAAGTAGGAGGGTAGCTTCCTCACGAATATTCAACTTCAAACTTTACAGGGTAGGCTGATGCTTTTTAATCATTCAGGTGTGGATTCTTCAGGGAGTTTCTGTTCCATCAGCCAGGCTCCTTCCAGCGGTTTCTCCCTTATGTTTTGTCTGCCTTTGATCTATGTCAACTATCATCATTAAGATCTCCCCAGGAACTCTCACAGGAAAGAAGAAGAAGAGATGAAAAACATCAAATGCACTTATTGAATGCATTTGTTTCTGAGACCTGCTAGTCACACCAATATGTTACACTAGGGCTTTTCTGAACTACTTAAAACAGCAAGAAAAGGCCTATTCGGTTTATGATTCTATAATCGTTGAAACATTTTTAACTGATTTTAATTTCAATAGGAAATTGCTAACACTAGTGTTGATTTCAATTAGTTTAAATCAGAATATTAATATAGTTAAAAATTCTTGTCCAGAATAGTGGATAAGAGTGCAAGCTCTAGAATCAGACAGTCCTAGGTTTGAACCTTGATTCTGCTGTTTACTAGTTGTCTAATCTGGAGTTAAGTTATTCAGTCTGACAGTCTCATTTTCCTTTTCTATGAAACAGAAATAATACCTGTCTCATTGAAATGATGTGAGGATTAAATGAGATAATGTTAAGCATTAAGCACTTAGCATAGTGTTTGGCAGACAGTAAATGTTCAGTAAATGTTTGCTCTTATTAACTATCATTAATCCTAGTAATTAGCCATGTCTGCTTCTCCTATTTCTCTGAATGATTAAAAGTTGGCGAAACTACAGTGCCCCCAATAATTTGGGTATGCAAGAGATAGCACTGTAGGGACTGCAACTCAAATGGCTCTTAAAGGGCAGATCTAATTTATAAGCTGAAACTGAAGTCAGAGTATACTTTAGGGGTTTCATTACTAAAATACTCAATATCATAAAACAATGGAAGAGTGGAGGAACAAGAGGGTTCCCTTAAGGGCAAAGTCTGTGATTTTACATCATTCATCTCTCTACAAAAAGAAATCACATTATTTACCAAAAGAAACACAAATCCTCCAAAGTTTAAGTAGTAAATGACTCTTCTAAAGGAAATCTCCACATGGAAAAGAATGTCTTTTCCAATTCCTTTCCCTTGTGTTGTCACTTTTGCCTTAAGATTCCCCCCTTTGCTTCTGTTTACTACTATTGCATAGATCACCTCTACCTTTTAAACTTTGGCCCCAGCATGACCAAAACCCCCTCTCCTTGTTTCCTAATAGAACAGATAAAACAGGTTATTATTTTCAAAAATAAAAATGTAAGGAGAATCAAGTTGCAAACAACACAAAGTCAGATTTTTGACGTATCGAATTTCTGATCAAGTCCTAGTAAAGCAGTAAATATCTTCAGTGAACCCATATCCCTTCATCCTTTCAGTTTCTGATGAAGTGGAACAAATTTTCAGCTCCTTTGTCTGGTTCCCCTCCCTCCTAGCTGTTTGGGAGTCTCACAAAAACCTCAGTTTTGCCCCCTTGCGGGCACCCAAAAGTGAGTCCACCATATTGTCCTTTCCAAGAACAGATCACTCACCACAACATGGGGCTAAAATCATCAGTGCCTGAGCAACACTGTGCGATAGAATTTTCTGTGATAATGTCTCTGCACTGCTCAGTATAGTAACTGCTAGACATACATGGCTATTGAGCACTTAAACTACAGTTAGTGTCGTAACTCAAATGCAGGTTCAGTCTCTCGCTGCTTGCAGAGTCCACTTAACAAGAGTGAGATCTGGTATAAAGAAAATGATATTTTATTCCAAAGCTACCTTAGGGGAGGAAGTATAGGTTTTCTGCCTTAAGGGTACCACTTCACTTTTGGAGCAGAAAGAGGGTGCTTTTGAAATGGGGCCTGGAATACTGGCATGAACGGCACACAGGGGAGGAAGCAAGTGGTTGAGGGGTCTGCATACTACCTTCAGTGCCTTATCTACTGGACGGTGACTGCTGGTGCCTTTTGTGGGCAGGACTTGGTTGTAAAAGTGGCCAAAACTCTCCAGGTAAGAAAAAGCTTTGTAGCAGGCATACTTTGGGTTGTAGATGGACTGTTGTCTCTCAAGGCAACCTCCCGGTGCTTCTAAGTACATAGTTAGATGAACTTGCCCCATAGGGAGTGTCTGGTAAAGAGGAGGTAAAAGGCTACAATTGCATTTCTAAAGAGCTAAGGAAGAAGTGAGGAGAAAGGGGAAAAGAAGAGAGATTTTTTAAAAAGAATCATTAAACTATCCTCTTAGGAAAATAGGGATACTTGGTTATAATGTGACTAAGAAAATTTTATTTGGCTTTTATTTAAATCTAAGTAGCCACTTGTGGCTAGTGGCTGTCATTGGACAGAGCAACTTATGAGCTATTCCACGCATTTCTATGTTCAATCAAAGAGATATACCTTGTTCATAGTTCATTCAAATGGCAGTGATACCCATTTGAAACAAAAGAATAATCTATAGCTGCCAGGCCTGAGCTATCAGTTTATCAGCCCCACCTATTTTTGGAATACTTAATGATAACTTACAGTCATAGAAAGAGGGTTTGTAACTTCCCAAGGAGTTCACCTTGCCCGCTGCCTAGACAGAGCCGGTTCATCAAGACTGGGCAATTAGAATGAAAAAAGAGTAATTCATGCAGAGCCAGCTGTGCAGGAGTATTATTACTCAAATCAGTCTCCCCAAGCGTTTTGGGATCAGAGTTTTTAAGGACAACTTGGTTGGGGGAAGCCAGTGAACCAGGAGTCCTGATGGTCAAGGATGAAATAATGAGTCGAGGCTGTCTTCTTGCACTGAGTTCCTGGATGGGGGCGCCACAAGATCAGATGAGCCAGTTCGTCAATCTAAGTGGTACCAGCTGATCCATCAAGTGCAGGGGCCGCAAAATATCTCAAGCACTGATCTTAGGAGCAGTCCAGGAAGGGTCAGAATCTTGTAGTCTCCAGCTGCATGACTCCCAAACCGTAATTTCCAATCTTATGGCTAATGTTAGTCCTACAAAGGCAATCTAGTCCCCAGGCAACAAGGATGTCTGCCCTGGGAAAGGGCAGTTATCTGTCACAAACCACAAACTATAAGTTTCTCCAAAGTTAGTTCAGCCTATGCCCGGGAATGAACAAGGACAGCCTGGTTAGAAGCGAGATGGAGTCGGTTAAGTTAGATCTCTTTCACTGTCTCAGTCATAATTTTGCAAAGCTGGTTTCAGATTTGTCAAATTAATTTCCATCCACACTTGTTGGAGTCTCATACTTGCTCATGGTGTGCTTTGTCCTGATGATAAGGAGAAAAAAAATAACTTCATTTTCTCCCCAGAGGCCTGCCTAGAGTAGGCTCTGAGAGTCCTCTTTACTCTGTATAATTCTAGCAGATCTATCCCAATCCTGAGATATATCAGCATTGGGGATACTTTAAAAACTGTAGTAACTTTGGTTATTAAAGGCATTTTCCATCCATTCAAGTTTCCTACTTCCAAGAAACCTCTACTTTAAAGCTGATTTCACACATGAAAACAAAATACGAACACTTCTCTGCACTGCCTCCTGAGAAGTGGTCTAGAGAGCTCTAATACCAGTTCATGTGCAGTTGTCCTTGCCTCAAAAAAATCTCACAACTTACAAGTTTTCAGAAAAGTGGGAGATTTTATTGTCCTGTCTAGGAGTGATACAGTATGGAATTTCCTATTTGGTACAATTTAGAATGCAGCTCCCAAAGCCTTTGACATTTAGCATATTGTTTCATAGGTAATTGTGTATGCTTCTGCCTCTTCACTAGACTTTTCTTCATTTACCCAACAAATATTGAGTGCCTACTCTGCCACACCTTGTTCTGGGTGTTGGGAGCACAGCAGATTACAAGACAGAGAGGGTCCCCCAGGAAATTTAGTCTCTAGTGGAGGGAAACTGATAATAAATGAGTAAAAACAATCCAAGATAATTTCAGATAATGTTATGTGTTATGAAGAAAATAAAAATAGGGTAATGTGACAGAGTGGCAGGGGGCTCTCTTTAGATCCTGTGGTCAAGAAATGCCTCAGATGAGGGCAAGTTTGAGCTGAGCTCTGAATACAAAGTTACCAGCTCTGCAAAGCCAAGAACAGCCTAGGGTAGCAACAGCTAGAAAGTCTGTGTTCACCACTAGAGCAGGTTATTTATTTCCTTTTGATAACTGCTTTTTTCTTTTCTTTTTTTAGAGACAGAGTCTGACTCTCACCTAGGCAGGAGTGCAGTGGTGGGATCATAGCTCACTGTAACCTCTAATTCCTAGACTCAAGTGATCCTCCTGCCTCACCCTTCCGAGTAGCTGTTACTATTGGCATGCATTGCCATGCCCAGCTAACTTTTTTTCATTTTTGTAGAGACAGAGTCTTACTATGATGCACAGGCTGGATAACTGTATTTTTAGTGCTCAACATAATTCTTGGCATTGAATAATAGCAACAACAAAAATAAGTAATATTCGTAGCACAAGTAAGTGTACCACATGTTTATTTGAATTATCTTGGTTAGTTTTCACAAGATACAAGCCAGAGGAAGAAATTAAGAGATGCTAAATAACTTGGCCAAGGATTTACAATGGATAAGTGGCAAAGCAAATACTGACCTTAACCAGGCTTCTGACTCCGGAATCTATACTTCTAACTAACAAGTGAGTCTCATGGAACACCAGTATCTGTGGTGCTTCCTAAAAATGCAGCTTTCTAGCATCAAACCAGACAACTGAATCCGAATCTCAGAGGGTAGGGACTAGAAATCTGAATTTTTTTTTTCTAAGATGGAGTCTTGCTCTGTCCGCCAGGCTGGAGTGCAATGGCACGATCTCGGCTCACTGCAACCTCCTCTTCCCGGGTTCAAGCAATTCTCCTGCCTCAGCCTCCTGAGTAGCTGGGATTCCAGGCACGTGCCACCACACCTGGCTAATTTTTGTATTCCTAGTAGAGATGGGGTTTCACCATGTTGGCAAGGCTGGTCTCGAACTCTTGACCTCGTGATCTGCCTGCCTTGGTCTCCCAAAGTGCTGGGATTACGGGCGTGAGCCACAGCACCCAGCCCAGAAATCTGAGTTTCTGATAAATCCACTAGACGATTCTTATGCATACTGAAGTGTAGAACCACTGTGCTTTGTTGAAAGGTTGAATGAAGCCAAGTTTGTTGGCTCACCCCGGTAATCCCAGCACTTTGAGAGCCCAAGGCGGAAGGATAGCTTGAGCCAAGGAGTTTGAGACCAGCCTGGGCAAAACAACAAGACCGCATCTTTACAAAAACTAAAAAAAAAAAAAAATTAGCTGGGCACCTATAGTCTTAGTTGCTTAGAAGACTAGTGCAAGAGGACCCCTTGAGCCCAGGAGTTCAAGGCTGCAGTGAGCCATGATCATGGCACTGCATTCCTGTTTGGGCAACAGTGAGAATTGGTCTCAAAAAAAAAAAAAA
>NW_016828033.1:286371-339057 GCF_001698545.2 Rhinopithecus bieti
AAAAAAAAAAAAAAAAAAAAAAAAAAAAAAAGTTGCATGAAGAGACAAGTCCTCTGTTAGTTGTACTGCTTTGCACCACATCTGGCAAATTCCTAAGCCCCTAAACTCTATAAATGCTGGTTCTCCTAAACGTTAAGTCTTTATAATTATCAGCTTAACACTGTGTTGCAACAAAGAAAAAATCTCAGAATCATCTGGGTCCTGCAGGAAGGCTAAAGAAAACTGCCTTGATAAACCCCTGTGCACCAGCATTCTCTCACCCATCCTCCACCACTCCCCAGCCTGGTTGGTTGGTTGGTTGGTTTGCTTGTTTGTTTGCTTTTGTTTTTGTTTTTTGAGATGGAGTTTTGCTCTATCACCCAGACTGGAGTGCAGTGGCACAATCTTGGCTCACTGCAACCTCTGCCTCCTGGATTCGAGCAGTTCTCCTGTCGCAACCTCCCCAGTAGCTAGGATTACAGGTGCCTGCCACCACACCCGACTAATTTTTTGTATTTTTAGTAGAGATGGGGTTTTACCATGTTGGCCAGGCTGGTCTCGAACTCCTGACTGCAAGTGATCCACCCACCTTGGCCTCCCAAGGTGCAGGGATTACAGGCATGAGCCACCGCGCCCTACCCCTAGTCTGGTTTTAACTAAGGGGGTGATCTGAAATCTGACAGTTCCAGGGAGGTCAGGCCCTGTTTACCAGTGCAAGCAAATTCTGCAGCCAGCCCCAAGATTTAGCTCCTCTGCTGAGCAAACTGAAGTGTGCTTAGGACCTTGGGCCAAGCCAGCCTTATCTCCCTGTCCCCACACTTACATACCTAAAGCAGACCTAGCCTTATGGGTGAGTCCTTCAACTGTTATCCTCCAAACTGAGGGTGACCTGGAGTTGAGCTGTGTTTTCCCTGGAAAATAGATTGGGGTCAGATTCAACTCCAGAGCAGAGATATGCCCATTTTTGCAGATATCATATAGGTTTAGGTTTACCAGAGAAAATACAGGATGCCTACTTATGTCCTAAGTACTGCATGGCCCATACTTATTCTAAAAAATTATTTGCTTTATTTAAATCTGGAATTTACATTTAACTAGGTGTCCTGTATTTTAGTTTCAAAATCTGGCATCCAGGCCCTTTGTAGGAGCATTCAACCAATGGTGGTGTCTCCACAAACATTTAAGCCTCTTATTAGAAGGAACATTAACAAGAGTCGATTTCAGGAGGACACAGTTATAATAGCAAGCCCAAAGAGTGGGTGTGAGTGCAGGAGTATTCTATGACTTTTTAGTTGTGAGAGAACGGAGGGCTGTTGGAGCTCCTGCAGGGACTCCCCCAAATGTGTGACCAGGATCACCATCCTATTCTGAGACCCTCAGAGACATCTCTGCCGGGACACATGCCAGTAATTGGAAACATAGCAAGGGCCCCACTAGCTCAAACCAAGTTGTAGAGTTTGAAAGTCTCACCCGCCGGCCGCCCGCCCGCCGCGAGCCCTGCCCCCTGCGCGGCCACGCCCCCTTTTTCCTCGCGGCCTCCCGGGTCAGCTGGTGCTGGCGTCAGGCGCTGGGCGGGCTCGCCAGGACCTGGCAGGGCTTGTTTACTATGGCCGATGATCTGGAGCAGCAGTGAGTTAATCCTGTCCCTTTCTCTCTTTCTGTCTGTCTCTCTGGGCCATGATCCTGGGACTGTCTGTGGCTGAGAAACAGTTGTAGACACCTTCCCGCCCTTCCTTTTCCAGGTCGGCCTCCGGGGAGGGCGGGGGGTGGGTGCGTTGCTCGCTTTGCATTTGCCCAGAAGAGGCAGCGGCTGAGCCTGGGGAGCCATGGGAGACGCGCTTGCCCGCAGCCCGGGGATCCTGGCTTTCTACCTTAGTCCTCGCGAGTGCCCTTCATTCTCGTCTGGTCTCTGGAGAGATTCCGTGTTAATGTGTGAGATCCCCGAAAGCAAGCTTGTGGGACGCGGGTGCCGAGGTAGCAGCCAGGCGTGCTCGTCTCGACTTGCCCCAGAACGGGGGTCATGGGGATGGAGGGAGCCTCCTCCCTCCGCCCGGCAAGGAGAAGGTGTGGAGAGACTGGAGAGGTCTCCACCGCGCTGAAATTGGTGTGGAACAACGGGCTGGCAAGTTTCTTTAGCTGTCACCCACCGAGACACGTAGCCGCATGTGATCCTAGTTGATAATGCTTTTAATAATCATAACATTTTTTATGCGATGGTTTCACATTTAGAGCTATTGGGATTTGCTACCACTCTCTCAAGGGCATCAGGTTTGGGATACCACCTGTAGGTGGTGTGACTGGCAGTTCGCAATCTGATAGGAGCAAGAAAAAGTTGCTACGAGAAGAATGACTCAGCTCCCAGCCGAGCCTTGGTTTCACCAGAACTGGCCCTTTCCTGGACCCTACTGGGTCCTGCAGAACTGGAAGTCCGGGAAACTAATTAACTTTATGACCATAATTAATAGCTTGCTGGGCTTGAAAGAAATGTCCAGGGGAATGTTTCACTTTCTAAGATGACTTTTCCAAGACGAAATTTGCAATACTTTAAAGGACTTAGGGAACCAGAATATTAGAACTGGAGGACATGCAGGTAGTTCAGCTCCTTTTTACAAATGAAGAAGCTGGTGTCCATAGAAATTAGGAGACTTGTATTTTTTAGTAGAGACGGGGTTTCACCGTGTTAGCCAGGATGGTCTCGATCTCCTGACCTCGTGATTCGCCCGTCTTGGCCTCCCAAAGTGCTGGGATTACAGGCTTGAGCCACCGCGCCCGGCCAGAGCGAGACTCCATCTCAAAAAAAAAAAAAAAAAAAAAAAAAAGAAATTAGGAGACTTGCCCAAGATCACAGAGGTCTAGAACAGGATTCTCTCCCAGCACAGAACCCCTTGTGCTTTACCATCAAGTTGACAGAGACCATCCTAGCCAGGTTAAGTTCATGGCTGAATGTCTTTTCTGCTCCTTGCCTCAATTTCCCACCCCAGCCCTTACCTCCCGCATAGTTTTGAGCACATACAGTGTGCCAGACACCATTTCCAGTGCTTTACTTGTAACATGTTTGGTGAAGAAGGAAAGCAAAGTAATTCTCCCACCAAGGACTATCTGCTGAGCAGTCCATGATGCTATTCCTTGGGTAGCGTTTCTCCTGAGCTCTGCTTTGGACAGTAACAGGACAATGTGGGATCCAGGTGTTATGATCTGACTTGTCACAGCCTGTGATTTGGAGAGAAAATTTGTCTCTTAAGGCTGGCAAAATCCTGTGGTCTTGGTCCCCGTGCTTCAAGCCTACAAGGAATTCCACTAGAATATTAAAAGGATTCTGAGTCTCCCTAGGATTAGATCGATTGATATTGACAACTCTCATCTGGCTAAAACCATTGATGTATCACTCCCAGTTGCAACCCCAGTTTTTCTTTCAAACTTCAAACATCCACTGAGAGTTGCTACTTGCAAAACACTGGGAATGTAGACAACTTGTGATTTAGCTGGGGGGAAGGAAAGTTTATTGGGAGTTTATCTTGTGCTAGGTATTATTCTATGTGCTTTAGATGCATTAACACATTTAATCTTTATGGCAACCCTATGAGGTAGATATTATTACCTCCCTTTTAAAGATGAGGAAGCTGTGACACAGAAAAGCTAAATAATGTGCCCACAGTCACATTGCTGGTAAATGACAGTGCTAAAATTGGAACTCTGGCCTTCTGAGTTTAGATCATACCTCCCTTGAGAAAACAGAGATAAGTGTAAAAATGTGACTAAGTTCTGTGAATATTTGTATATGACCTTGAAAAGCTGAGGCTTGAAGGTTTAGGGAGAGAAACCTGGATTTGAGATAAGGGGTTCTAGTTCTGGTTCTTTTTTCTAACTTGTATGACCTCTTTGGGCATCAGTTTGCTCATCTGTGAAACACAGAGGCTAGACTAGATGATTCCAAAGGAAACATCCTAATCTAAAATTCTGTGCTTCAAATGATGTATCAGGATGCCCAGTGTGTGCCAAGGGGATTTGATCATTGTTCCCCTCATTCCCCCTTAGAGTGCCCTACCTTGAGTATGCCAGTGTTCACAGGCCCTTCCTATAGCTGTAGATGTCTGTCCTGTAACTCAGGCAGAGTTCAAGAAAAGAGAAATGTCATATACAGTTAGCAAGGAATAATACAAACTGTCATTCATTGAGCATCTCATTTGTACTGGGCAACTTACAAGTGTCCTTACATATATAGATGCTCAAAGACAGGTTATTTAATGGGCCAAAGCCATTCTGCTCACCCATGATAACACCATGATTCAGGTCCAGGAGATGTGTGTGTGTATGTGTGTGTGTGTGGTAATTCCAAAGCTGGTGCTTTTAACCTCTACCTTGCAATGACTTAAGGTCACTGGGTGTGAAGGAGAAAGCAGGATGAGTTATCTGTTTTACTGCATGTCATGGGAGGTGAGGACATAGGTGAGCTTTCTACTCATTTTACAATCTAGAAAATAAGACCAGAGGGAACCTGTGTCCTGTCAGTGAACCATAACAGAACTTGAATCCAGGTCTCTCACCTCCTCCTCCCTGCCTACCCCATCTCCATGGGTTGGACTGATTGATTACCTGAGAGATCAGTTGGGCACAACACAGTATTCCGCACTTCTAGGGGCTTGGAAGAGGGTGCACATAAACACCAAGCAGTGTCCTGCCAGTAGGGGAGATGGCATGGGAATTTGTCCTACTGTTAAGAAACAGCTAGTACTGAAGACAGCAAAGGATAACTGAAACATTAGTTAAAAGATGCCTCTCCCTTTAATCTCCTTGAACATAAATTATGATAATCAGTAACAAAGAGAAATTAGAAAGCTGTAGTGAGATAATAAATGTGACAGAGCTTTGTAAACTGTAAAGTATTGTATACAGGATGTTCTGAATATCTATTGAAACAAGGGGCATGTTGTTCATATCCATTTACCAAAAAGAAACAGTCTATCAGGCAGCTAGGGAACTGCTGGCTGTCATGGTGGGCAGGTCTCCCGAGGCTAGGGAACACCCTGCCTCCTGAGAACTCTTTTGTAACTCTCAGCAAGGTTAAGAGCATCAATGTTTCTTTCCATTGTTGCCAATGAGTGTCTCTGTCTCCTTCTCCCAGGCCTCAAGGCTGGCTGAGTAGCTGGCTGCCCACGTGGCGCCCCACTTCAATGTCTCAGCTGAAGAATGTGGAAGCCAGGATCCTCCAGTGTAAGTAGAACGGACAGCTTGTCCCACCTCCCTCATGGGGCCCAGGAAGGATTCAGGATCTTCCCAGAGCCTGCTACATTGAGCCCAATGATTCCTAATTAACAGTGTGTATGGAGTGGGAGGAAAGGATGTCAGTTGTGTGAGGGAAGAGGTGCATACAGAAGGCACCATATCCAATGATAGTGCTTCCTCAACATCTCCCTAGCCATGTGGATGGTTCCTGTCACTTCCTGCAACTTCACCTCAAAACCTATGCCAGTGCTAGCTAGCATACACAAACACATACATTCTCTGGTTCTTCCTTCCTTCTCCCCCACTTCTCTCTTCCTCCTTCTCTCCTTCTCTCTTCTCACCACACAAGTACTTCTTAGATTTACCACCTGCAGACCCTCGGACCAACAATCTTGCATTCTCTGATATTACTATTCCCGCGTTCTACCTGGTTTTGCCCCCCACCCCCCATCTGGTTACCACAGTAGTTTGTGATTTGCAGACCAGCTGTCATCAGCACTGTTATATTGCAGCAGGGCATCCCACTAGCAGCAGCAACCACTCACTCAAACAAGCCCCTCAAGCCACTTCTTCCCATATTTCCCATATGATCTTCTCCACCACACCCCTACTGCCCCAGCCATTGCTACCCTTTCTCTTCTGGGCCCGAGTAAGTGCAGACAAACAGCAGCCAGAGCTTTCAAGCCTCTGTCCAGGATCCAGGCTGCTTCACCCAGGCAGCTCTGCCCAGGAGACTGCTGTCACACCAGCAGAATAAGCACTGTCCCACCTCCGTCTCTCACCTGAGGCTCAGTCCACACCCATCACGCCCTCCAACTGGCTGGACCACAGTTCTGTCCATCCATCAAGCCCCAAGCACACACAGGTTCAAGAGCAATGGATGCAAGAGCTCTGTGTGGTTGGTGGTGTCACTACCACCCTGGGCCTAAAGGGAGCTGGGCACACTGTTTCAAGGATTAAGACGGTCCCGCTTACTACATACAGACTAAATGATCTACAAATGTGATTGGAATTGAATACTTTAGAGTGTGTAGTGTTAAAGAAAAAGTGATTCTGACAGATTAAATCAGTAAAGATCATTCAAGACTATTGCAACAGAGGAGAGAGATCAGGCTCAGCTCTTGAATACAGTAAGGACTAGTAGGGATTTATAACCAAGCAGCAGGGTGAGGGGGGTCAGTGGATAGAAAATTACTGAGGAAATATCAAAGATAAGGGGAGTTCTTTTCAAACCAGTTTAACAGAATCATTGCTGAAGGGAAGGTCAAAGGTGAGGGATGAGGAACTTGATCAGATATGAAGGAATTCTTACTAACTGACGTAGTATGACTTACTAATCCTGACTTAGCAGGATTCTTGCTAAGACTGAGCTAAACATTTGGAAGACAGGGCAGGGGCCAAGGTCAAAGCCTAGTCAAGAAGAGGGCTCAGAAAGGCTTGCCTAAAGTTTGGTTCAGGAGAGAGTCGTTTTCAGTGGTCAGAGGGTTGTGAAAGGAAGGAGCTGAGGGAAACTGGGGAGGGTTGGGGAAGGGAGAGATGTGAAGAGTGGTAGTCCAGGCAAAATGATGATACTGTCAGGAAACAGACTTGTTGACTTGCCATGGGATTCTTTCCTCCCCAGGTCTCCAGAATAAGTTCCTGGCCAGATATGTGTCCCTCCCAAACCAGAATAAGATCTGGACGGTGACTGTGAGCCCCGAGCAAAAGGACCGCACCCCACTGGTGATGGTGCACGGCTTTGGGGGCGGCGTGGGCCTCTGGATCCTCAACATGGACTCACTGAGTGCCCGCCGCACACTGCACACCTTCGATCTGCTTGGCTTTGGGCGAAGCTCAAGGCCAGCATTCCCGAGGGACCCAGAGGGGGCTGAGGATGAGTTTGTGACATCGATAGAGACATGGCGGGAGACCATGGGGATCCCCAGCATGATCCTCCTGGGGCACAGTTTGGGAGGATTCCTGGCCACTTCTTACTCAATCAAGTACCCTGAGAGGTAATAAGGAGATGCCTCCATCCCTTGTGACCTAATTCCTGACCTTAATGGGAACTTTCCAGTATTCGTTTCCAAAGTTCTCTCATTCCCAGGTGATTTAAGGGGCTATGGCACCTACCAGAGAATATAATGTGTCTTCTCCTCTTTCTGCCTTTAACATAGAGTTAAACACCTCATCCTGGTGGACCCATGGGGCTTTCCCCTCCGACCAACTAACCCCAGTGAGATCCGTGCACCCCCAACCTGGGTCAAAGCCGTGGCATCTGTCCTAGGACGTTCCAATCCATTGGCTGTTCTTCGAGTAGCTGGGCCCTGGGGTGAGTAGCCTGTAGTATCTCCTTAAAGGAAGGCTGTAACGTTCTAGAAGCCCTACTGTGTCTTTCCCACTTATTCCTAAAAAGTGGGAATGGGCCTAGCCTTGTTATTTAAAGCTGTTAATCTGAACCAGATCACTTTGTTCAAGGATTGAGAAGTTTTTTGTTTTTTGTTTTTTGTATTTTTCCCTTCATCGGCATGGGAAAGCTTTTCCTGTGCCAGGAACAGGTGGAGCAGAATAGCTACCAGAGTTTCACTCTGTCTCCCAGGCTGATGTGCAGTGGTGTGATCTCAGCTCACTGCAACCTCTGCCTACCGGGTTCAAGCCATTCCCCTGCCTGAGCCTTCTGAGTAGCTGGGACTGCAGGTGTACCCCATCACACCTGGCTACTTTTTGTATTTTTAGTAGAGATGGGGTTTCACCATGTTGGCCAGGCTGGTCTTGAACTCCTGGCCTCTAGTGATCCATCCTCGTCAGCCTCCCAAAGTGCTGGGATTATGGCCGTGAGCCACCACACCCAATGTGTGTGAAATTTTATGAAAACCTGCTGGTGATTCATGCTCAGTAACCACTGAATCCTATCCCTGTGGTTCACCCAACACCTGCAGCAGGGAGAGGTCAGAACCAAAACCTCCAACATAACCCACAGTGGCAGGCAAGCCCCTCTGAACCATGCACTTGTCCAGGCAAGCACCACATCTTCACCTGCTCCGTGTCACCTAGCACTTAGTAACTGTCAGCAAATTCTGTCGGTAAAAGGGAGAAAAGGAGGTGGAGGACCATGGGGAGCCAGCCATAATGAATAGTGTCAGTATCTCCAGCCTTCTGACCTCACACTGCCAGCACCCTTCTCTGCTGGGGAGCTTTTTACTCTGATGACGGGAAAAGCAGATTCCGTGATGGAAAAGATTGATGACACCTATCTTGTACTAATGGTTGTGATTACATAGTAATATTCAATAGCCAATTATTATGAGTTAATTGCTGATAGCTAAGT
Organism: Rhinopithecus bieti; assembly: GCF_001698545.2. NCBI lineage: Eukaryota > Metazoa > Chordata > Mammalia > Primates > Cercopithecidae > Rhinopithecus > Rhinopithecus bieti. The sequence goes on from NW_016828033.1 coordinate 294,881, forward strand.
AAGAGTTATCTCTCTAGGTCCTTCAATAAAAACAGAATCATTCCAGATAAAGAAAAAAAGCATTTGAGTAGAAGATAGGAGTTTAGGAGTTCTGAGAGAGAGGGAGGACACCAAGACGCAGGTGCCAAAGGAGAGGAAGTGGGCAGAGGTTCCCAGCACTGTGGTCTCCAACAGACTCTATAGTCCTTTGCCAAAAAGAAGGCCTACTTGAGCTACTCTCCCTTCTTCTCGCCTCTGGCCAGGCTCCTGCAGGAGCATCAGAGCTATCGTGGTTGTGGAAGTTGGCCCGCAGCCATGAAGGACTATGCAACAGGGAGGGCCAGGCCCATGCAGATCCTCATGACACCCCCCACCCAGCCCCTTCTTACCCCCTCTTGCTTCTCATAAACAGAGAGAAGACCAGAGAGAAAGAGAGAGAGATCAAAGATCAGAAATTGATCAGTAGATCAATTGATCAGTAGACCCAATTTTTACAGTCTGTTGTTGGATGTGTGTATACCATAATGAGGTGAAAGGAACAGATGGTTGTGGAACAGTGCCCTGGGTCTGAGTCTGAGAGGTGTTTAGTTCACCTCTCCACATATTCGACTACAGGCCTGAAAATGAGAGTGCTCTTGGGAGGTGGTCTAGTTCCATCTGCTGCCATCAGAAGATTAAAAGGCCATAAGGGTGTCTAGGAGAAAGAGAACAGAGCTCAGGCTCTAAAAGAAGAGCATCTCAGCCATGGATTCTGATGGGGAGGGCTTGTGATTCTTGCAGGGATAGATCTTGGGACTTCATTGAGCTGAAAATAACCTGGCTCCTCAGTGATGTTAGACTGTCTCTAAATTCTTTGGTAATGAGCTGACTTTGTCATTTGAAGTCACCTGGACCTTGCCAGTAGATTCCTGCACTCTTTCTGCTGCTGTAATGTTAAATGAATAAAGCAAACAAATCCTTAGGAGAAATAAGATTTTGTTAAAGTTGTTAAAACATACACAGGCAGGAGTCTTCCCTGCCCCACCTCCCAAACTGGCCACTCTGTGTTTTTCTATCCCCTCCCAGGGCCTGGCCTGGTGCAGCGATTCCGGCCGGACTTCAAACGCAAGTTTGCAGACTTCTTTGAAGATGATACCATATCAGAGTATATCTACCACTGCAATGCGCAGAATCCCAGGTGAGGGCGGCTTCCCAGGCTGGCTTGGGGCAGACAGTTGTTAGGAGAAAAAACTCTTAGCTGCTGGAGTTCTGGGCTTTATTTCTTCTTCAACAAAGCTCTGACTCAGGGAAACATAGGCACTAGCAAGCCTCATCATTTCCAGAGAGTACCCCAGGGATAGACCCAAAGGAACATAGAAGATAATGGATTCATTAAACATGCTGCCCGTCTCTAGAGGAAGGCCCTCCCTGTTCCCTACAGGTATGCAATTGGCCTGATAAGCAAGAGTCTGGAAAATACTAATATTTTAAAAGATGTTTTAATGGAAAAGGTGATACAAACATGTTTTTTTTTTCTTTTTTAGGTCAAAATAATTAGCAAAACATGATATTTTCAAAAGGAAAAGAAGTCTTCTCCTGTCCCAGGCATATAGTCCCTAAATTTCCTTATTATTTCCAGTCTAAGATAGCATGTGTGCCATTTCTTCAGAGGGCCTCCATGTACAGATTCCTTTGTACACACGTGTGACTGTATCTGTTGAACACATTACTACAAATAGAATTTCTCAATGAAAGAGCATGCTTTTTAAAATTTAATTATGTGCCCTTGAAATGCCTTATCATTGGGACAGAAATTTCTTTGCATCTTTGGAAGATTAGGGGATGTCCCGAGAACTCTGAGAAGTTCCTATCTGGTGCTGCTTATTGACACAGCTGGCCCCACAAACCTACCTCCCTGCAGTTTGGGCAGCGTGGATGGCAGGGCAGTCAGGGAGGCGATCCTTTTACGTGGAACTGCCCTGTGACTGGCTGATACCACGAGGCCATGTTGGTGACACCCCGAGCTGCTGGGAGGCATCTCAGCAAAGGCAGGCTTACTGCCCTACCCCTTTCTAGGGCTGTCCAAGTCACTTGTTGTGAGCCCAAAGCTGTGAAAAAGGCAGAGATTTGCATTCCAGCAATACTGTCTCAGCATTAACCTCAAATCCAAATAGCTGTTGGGCAGTGTGTGAGCTGTCCAGCATTCCACATGAGCTCAGCTAATTGAAGAACCCTGATCAAACAGTATTATAGAAACTCCTAGCTCAGCAGTCACATCAGGTTCCCCTGTCTTCCTGCCCTTGGCCCTTCTCTTAGCCCCCATGGGCTCAGTGCCCATTTCATACCCACCTGAGGCCCCACAGGCCCAGCCCTAGCCCTTTCCCCAGAACTTTCCCCATCCCAGACCTAGTTCTGTACAATGTCCTCCCAACCTAAGCCACAGAGTATAGAACTCTGCAATTCATTTGTGTCCCAGAGGAAGCAAAGGTGACATCAGTGACAACCAGTTCCCTCACCCACAAACACCATCACTCAATTTTGTAACTTCCTGAGTTTTTTGACTTTGTAACCCTGACAAGCTCATGGTAACACTTCCTTGGAAAACATTTCCTTGGAAAACATGAAATTTGACCAATGTGTTTAAGGGTATCTACTTCACCTCACCTAAACTTAGGGGCTTTGTATATATTTTTATTTTCCTAATGATGTCCTAGTGAAGTAGGTATAATACTCTACATTTATAGATAAGGAAATTAAAGTATATTCTGGTTGCATGACTTGCTAAGGAAACACAGCCGAGGATTTGAATTCATTTGACTCCAAATTCCATACTTTTTCTGCTATGTTGCAATATCTTAAGAAAAAATTATCTATTTCTGGTGGCTTGGGCAGAACTCAGGTTCCCGTTCATCTGTACATGTAAAAGAGGATGGAGATCTAACAGTACTAAACAGGCCAAGCCTAGGAGGCAGCAGTGTCCCCAACCTGCCCTATCTCTAGCAGAAGCTGCAGACCAGCCCAGAAAGCTGGCTCTGTCCCAGCCTTGTGGACACCTCATGATACGGCCTCAATTCATTCTGCCTGAGCAAATGACCAGGGGATGAAATAGATTACATTGGCATTTGTTGCTTCTTGCTTAACAGAAATTGCTGCTCCCCCAGGCCTTGGAAGACTGATTTTTAATTCCAGAGTCTTCTTAGGAAGCCCTTTTTACTACTATAGTACTCACTTTTAAGCATTCACCTCAGATGAACTTCTGACCATCTCTCTAGACCCCCAACATGCTAAATCCCCAGTCTGTGTTTTCATAGCACCCAACCACCTTTTCACCCTTCTGGGGAAATTTTAAGTTGTATTTGTTTGTTTGTTTGTTTTTGAGATGGAGTTTTGCTCATTGCCCAGGCTGGAGTGCAATGGCACGATCTCAGCTCACGGCAACCTCTGCCTCCCAGGTTCAAGCGATTCTCCTGCCTCAGTCTCCCAAGTAGCTGGGATTGCTGGCATGCACCGCCACACCTGGCTAATTTTGTATTTTTGGTAGAGATGGGGTTTCACCATGTTGGCCAGGCTTGTCTCAAACTCCCGACCTCAGGTGATCCGCCCACCTTGGCCTCCCAAAGTGCTGGGATTTTAGGCATGAACCTCCGTGTCCGGCTGTTTGTTTGTTTTTTTGAGACAGAGTCTCACTGTGTCGCCCAGGCTAGAGTGCAGTGGCATGATCTTGGCTCACTGCAACCTCTGTCTCCCAAGCTCAAGCAATTCTCCTGCCTCAGCCTCCTGAGTAGCTAGGATTACAGGAGCACAACACCACGCCCCACTAATTTTTGTATTTTCAGTAGAGACAGGGTCTCACCATGTTGGCCAGGCTGGTCTTAAACTCCTGACCTCAAATGATCTGCCCGCCTCAGCCTCCCAAAGTGCTGGAATTACAGGTGTGAGCCACCGCGCCCAGCCCAAGAAATTTTAAATTAAATAACAATTAATCATATGATTATTTACTTAGTGCCTACCTCCCTAACACAGGAGCTAAAGTGTGTGAGCTCCAGGAGGGGCAACACCCTACCTTTCTTGTTCCTGTGTCCCCTTTCCCAGCCCAGGGCATGACAGATAATATTTGTTGAGTCAATAATAATCCATTTCATTCTCAGATTCTTGGACAGTTCGTACTGTCATGGGGTTGTTCATAAGTGTTCCTCTGAACTCTTCTGTGATAGGAGGCCTCTGGAATTTTGGTCATCTGCTAATCTTACCAATATTTAATGAGCCCAGTGTGGGGCTTTGACAGGAATACAAAGATAACTAAGATTCTGTCTCAGTATCTGAAGAGACCAACAAGTTGACATATTCTGCTGTGAAGCTTATCTGTTTTGCTTCTGACAGTGGTGAGACAGCATTCAAAGCCATGATGGAGTCCTTTGGCTGGGCCCGGCGCCCTATGCTGGAGCGAATTCACTTGATTCGAAAAGATGTGCCCATCACCATGATCTATGGGTCCAACACCTGGATAGATACCAGTACGGGAAAAAAGGTGAAGATGCAGCGGCCAGATTCCTATGTCCGAGACATGGTATGTTGTACCACCCAAGGAGTGGAAATGATGACTGAGAGTCAATCAGCTCTCAGCCTTGGGGTAGAGAAGGGTGATCAAGAAGAAAGAGGAATGGACAGACTGAGATAGGGCAGTAGATTTGAGAAGTTTGGAAGCTCTCTTTGTAATATCTTTTTTTTTTTTTTTGAGATGGAGTCTTGCTTTTGTTGCCCAGGCTGGAGTACAATGGTGCAATCTCGGCTTACCGCAACCTCCACCTCCCAGGTTGAAGCAATTCTCCTGCCTCAGCCTCCCGAGTAGCTGGGATTATAGGCATGCACCACCACACCCAGATAATTTTGTATTTTTAGTAGAGACGAGATTTCTCCATGTTGGTCAGGCTGGTCTCAAACTCCCGACCTCAGGTGATCTGCCCGCCTCGGCCTCCCAAAGTGCTGGGATTGTAATATCTTAATTAGGGGCTTCCTACTTTTCGCCAGTTCAGCTAAAAGGCTGGTTGTTGTCTAGCAGCCAGGTACCTGCTGCTACTCCAGCCCCCATGAAGTTCGTACCCCAAAACCAGAGCCATGGGCAGTAGAGTGAATAGTAGAGGCTGCCATGAAGCTCCCCACCACACCTCCTCCCCTTCTTTCTTAGCCCTCTCCACCATGTGCTAATGAGTGTGCTTAATGAGGCTGGGTGCCAACCATGGGCCCGGGTTTACTGGACCTTTGGATTAAATGAGCAGATCAGTGGTGGGGCTAACATGGAAGGAAAGACATAGTGAATATTCATCAAATAGGTAGAATGGGATATTGGGATTCATTGGCTGTCAAAGGAAAATACCAAGATCCAAGCGAGAAAAGTGGAGCATTATTTCTGATAAGAACTGGTGGGTGGCAGGCAAGCAAGTCTAAGGGGAAAATAAATAGTGTGAAGGCTTCCCAGTGCCAGGAAATAAAGGGCCATCCCACCCCTGCGGGTCCTCTCTCCACAGGAGATTGAGGGTGCATCTCACCACGTCTATGCTGACCAGCCACACATCTTCAATGCTGTGGTGGAGGAGATCTGCGACTCAGTTGATTGAGCCACTCTCTGAAGAGGAAGAGGAGAAAGCCAGAGAGTCACTCTTGCCTCCCTGTCTGCTTACTCACCCACTCTGTCCTTTCCTCACCAACTAACATGTGCCAGCCAGGCAGAGTCTTGGGCTGTTCCCAGAATAGGAGTACAGTGAAAAGAACACTCTTGATCCCACACTGAAGGCTGAAGGCAGAAGCCACAAGAGGCCTTGAGTGCCACCCCCAGGGAAGAGCATAAAGGGTTGCACAATGTCACTCATCCACTCCTTGCCAAGTGTTACCCAGATGGTGGAGGATGTGAAGGGATTGCACCGAGCCACATTCACTCTCTCTGCAGCCTTTCTTCCTCTGGGCAAAGAAGGGCTTCCAGTGGCCTTTCCTAGCTCTGCAGTGTTTGTGGGGATAGGTTCCATGCAAGAACACCTTCCTCCTCCATGCCCCACTTCACCTCATCCCATACCAGTTCCATCCAGGGTCTGGTTAACTGCCAAGAGCAGGTCCTGGAGTTCCTTTCACCTGCAGAGTCCTTTTCATGACCTAGAATGTCTTGTTCAAAGCCCTCATTGACAGAGGAGGAAACAGGCCAAGGCAGGACATGGCTGGACCATGGTGATACAGCTCTGTGTGATTCAAGTTCTGGCTAGAGCCCAGGTCTGCCGGCACCCTCTGCTTGTTGCACACTTGATTTGCTAAGGCTTGAGACAGGCACCATTGCCAAGGGGCTGGTCCTGGTCACTGGCTGAGGATAAGCCCGTCCCTGCCCCACATTCTAGCCCCACTATGTGGGGGTGCTGTTGTCCTGCCTGTGTCTCATCCCTGGCTGCCTAAGCTAGGGACACTCAAGTGCTTCCTTCCTTGCCCCATCTTCCTCCCAACTGGAGGCCTCTGAGCCTCCCCTGTGCCTTGGGCCCTGAAGCCCCACATGTAGTATAGAGCAAAGGTGGCTCCTTTTGAAAGGGTGGAAAGGCCCTTCAGTCCCAGGGCCATGTCTGGGTTCTCCATGCCCATCAGTCCCTGCAGTTCCTCTACCTGCCCCCAGAGCTGAGGCCATCTGCAAGCCCCTGCCCATGGCCCAACGGGGAGCCTCCAGCCACCAGTTCCCTGTCCTTATCAGCCACTGGGTGGTTCCCACTGCATGACCCTCTATCCCTCCAATCTGTCCCCGTGGCTTCCAGCTCAATCCACCCCCGACCCACCTGTCAGCCCTCTCCCAGGGAGCTGTTTCAGGGGTTCTGGGCAGTAGGCTGGGCCTGGCCTCAGAACCTGGCAGCTCCCGTCTGCTCCTTCACTTTTGTAAAACCAACCCTGTCACCAGAATGGCATTAACTCCTGGTGCTTTGTACTACTGGTCCAGCTGCCCTGGGCTCCTTTTCTATATTAATAAACAAATGAGTAAAAACTGCCGGTGGCGATGATGTTTAAAATTGCTCTGACAAGAGCGCTGGTGGTGCTGAATTCGCAACAGCCTGTGTGATGCCTGAGAGAAGGGAGTCCTGAGGGTTGCCTGCCTACCCATGACTCCTTCTCCTTTTAGTGTGGCATTTGCCTGCTAGACCCAGCCAGAGTCAAGGTCAGCACAGGCCCTCTCAGCCAACCACTCATGACAAATGAGGAGTCGAGATCTAGAGTGTGGATGGGCCAAGCCCCAGTTCACAGAGAGAGGTGGAGCTTAGTACTTCCTGCTGCCCATTAAGCATCCTTTCTTCCTAAGTTCAAGGGAACGCACGCGTGTACTGCTCCCTACATCCTGTTCTAACTTCTACTCATCCTCTGGATCTCAGCTCAAATATTCCTTATGCAGAGACGCCTTCCCCTCATTCCCTAGACTAGACTCGGACCCCTCTGTTCTGCATCTCTGTGGCATATCATCTGCCCCTTTTGTAAAACTTACAAACTTGTGGTTACCTATTTAATGTCTCTTTCCTCCCCAGACCATAAGCAACATAAAGACAAAGGGCACATCTAGCACATAGTTCATGTTCAATAAATGTTTGTTTTCATCAAGCCATGGGAAGTGAGATATACCAAGTATTCAAAAAAAAGTGTTCAAATCATTGCTAACAGTGCTTGCTCTGTGCTGGCTGAGTCCAACTGGGCCCAGAATTCCACAGTTCTAAATGGCGCATATTCCATGTTCATAGGCTGATTGAAAAGTATTAAAATAAATTTTAAAAGGCACATGATACTGCATATGTCATGATGAATGAATAGGTAGAGCTCCTCCTGAATATAATTACAAAGTTCTGATCCATCTCAGGACCCTGTGTCTTCTCTGAGGATTGTTATAGGGAGGAGAAGGCAGGTATTTAGAGCTTACTAAATGCCAACCACTAGGGCTACAATAGTGAAGAAACAGATAGTCTCTGCCTTTGTGAGAAATTCCAGTTCGTTCAGAGAGATGCAGCTAGTCAAAATATTATGTAAATCAATGTAAAATTGCTAAAGTGCTACCCGTGAGAATTGAGAAAACCTCCTGCAGAAGTGATGGCAGCTGTGCCTGAAGGCAGGACCAAGGAAAGGGGAAGGAATGTCTGGAGAGAGGGGCGACTGCGCAGGCAGGTGGCTGGGAGAGAAGTCTGGTGAGATCAGTAGGGACCAGCTCAGCAGATCCTCTGGCCACATGAAGAATGTTGTGTTCATTCTAAAAAGCAATGGAAGGAAATGAATGAGGGTCAGGGTGGGGTAGGGAGTGTAACAGAATCAACCTGAGATTGAAACAGCCATTCTGGCTGCTCTGTGGAATTCAGATGAGAGGGGGATGAGAACTTTGAGGCTGCTGCGGTGGTCCATGCCAGAGTTGCTGGTAGTTTGGACTTGGCTAGGGGCTGATGGACACAGAGAGGGGAAAGATTCAAAAGATGCTTAGGAGGTAAAATCTAAAAGACTTAATATCAACACTGCATGACCCTACTACCCTCTTGAAGAATGGGCCAAGTGAGGCAGTAGTTACCAAACCCAGTCACGTAACAAAACAACCTGGGGGTATTTTTTTTTTTAAATAGAGATTCCTGAGCTGTATTCCCCAGAGTTTGATTTGGTTAACCTGAATGAAGTCTGACCATGAAATCTGCATTTAAACACATTCCTAGGAGATTCTGGTGCCCTGTGTCTCAGGAACAGGTCTAAGGGACTCTGTCTCTGACATTTGACCCAGAAGGCTGGGTAGAGTAGGGCCTATGCCCCCGAGAGTTTATTCTGCTTGCTCCAGAATCACTTTGTTTTTGGAGGTAGCACATCGTGATTATCTGCTTTTTCCAAATCAACACGAGGCAAACACATTCTTCAGGAGCAGATGCAAGAAGAGTCTGAGAAAGGTCACCCAGAGTGCCCTGTTTATACTACATGGTCTGCATGCATGGACACAAGCCAGCACTCAGACACGCACCCCATCTGACAGGAATATTCCTAACATTCCACTAGGTGGGACTAAGAAATTACTATGAACATTCCACCCAGTCAGCACAGTTTCCGGGTGGGCACTAAGGATTTATGGTGACATTTCAAACCGTAAATCTAGGTTCCTCAAATGCCTAGCAGTTTAAAAGGAGAGATTCCACAGATAGATATTAAGGACTGTGACTGAACTTAAGACCCAGGAGGTACTGCAGTGTTCAGCGACCAGTGGGAAATGTGCTAAATTTAACTTCCTCCTCGGTATAGACACCAAAGTATGTGTGCTAAAAATGTTGTCTGGTTTCATTGCCAAAAGGGTGATGAAATCTTGATGAATACCTCTTTCTACTCTGATCCATGACCCTGCAGGTACAGTTCATGGCCAGAGAGAAGAGACTCCTACTTTTTTTTTTTTTTTTTTTTTTGAGATGGAGTGTCGCTTTGTCACCCAGGCTGGAGTGCAATGGCGTAATCTCAGCTCACTGAAACCTCTGCCTCCTGGGTCCAAGCAATTCTCCTGCTTCAGCCTCCTGAGTAACTGGGACTACAGGCGCATACCACCATACTCAGTTAATTTTTGTATTTTTAGTAGAGACGGGGTTTCACCATATTGATCAGGCTGGTCTCAAACTCCTGACCTCAGGTGATCCACCCGCCTTGGCCTCCCAAAGTGCTGGGATTACAGGCGTGAGCCACAGCGCCCAGCCTAAGACTCCTACTCTTAACTGATAACAAATACAATGTCCAGTGAATGGTACACAACATTTTTTCTCATTTTGTGACTTTTCAATTCATACAGAGTCCTTGGATGAGGTCTGGAGGGTCCTTTCTCTCAGTCTCCCTTCTTTTTCTGTCCTTCCTCAGGGTCCTGGTCTATCTTGCAGAAACCAGAAAGACACTTGAGATTCCGAGGGTCTGTCTCAACCCCATCCTAGTGAAATATCTCAAGATAAACCATCTCCTCTCTTGCTATTATAATATTGGCTGCTTTTCATAGCATAAGTTCAGCATTGTTATGCTTGAAAGATCCTTGTCATCGTCCTACTAAATATCACTCTTCACTAGAGTTAAGGAGGAAAGACAATCCTCATTCCTGGACAGAATACTAAGGAGGATTAGCAGATGTCAGCAGGTGCACAGTCTGTTTCCCCATCCCACCGAGGACCCCATTCCCTTGGTTGGTGACTCTGCTAAAGTCCTAGGAGATCTGCAGACCTTACCTTACTGGTGGTTGGTGCTCCTTCCTCCTGGAGTATTCTGAGGCCTGATGGAGAGTTTGTTATAATTCAGCAACTACATGTTAGTTGGTATATGTGTGTCTTAGTCTGTTTGTGTTGCTATAAAGGAATACCTGAGGCTGGGTAATTTATGAAGAAAAGAAAACCTGTCAGTTCAGTAGGCTGCACAAGAAGCATGGCATCAGCCTCTGCTTCTGGTGAGGGCCTCAGGAAGCTTCCACTCAAGGTGGAAAGGTGAGGGGAACTGGAGTGTGCAGAGATCACATGACAAGACAGCGCAGGCAAGAGAGAGACAAGTGAGGTGCCAGGCTTGTTTTAACAGTCTCTCTCAGGCACTACTAGAGCAAGAACTCACTCATAACCACACGGACAGCACCAAGCCATTCGTGAGGAATCTGCCTCATGACCCAGACACCTCCCAGTAGGCCCCATTGGGGATCAAATTTCAACATGAGATTTGAAAAGTCAAATATCCAAACTATAGCAATATGAGGTCAAATTATACACAACCAGAAGAAACCTGGGACATGCTAGTGGCTGAGGAGGATTCCGAAGGATATGGCGTTACAGGTAATAGTTTCATCTTCTCAGTTTGACCAGCTGACAACATGTGTAGTGCCTGGGAACAGAATTTTTGAGAGGGCTCACAACTTATGGTAGATTTATGGGCCTCTGATAAATTATGAGGTAACTAACACAAAAACTGGGCATCATGTACTTTCTAAAATTTTCAAGGAGATTACAGGCATGAGCCGAATGTAACTGCAAAACCATATATTATAGCAGTGGCTTCCTACATAGATATGCAGACTGGAGCTGGTCCATGATAAAGTATTTCTGGTTCACAACAAAATAGTGCCTTTTCTTTTTAGTATTTTTAAATTCTGAAATTATATCCTTTCTAACCTTTTCAGGATTAAAGTATTGTTGTTTTATAAAAGATGCTGATACTCTATGATTTTGGGGGGTGAGAGGGAATGTCATTTTTTGTTTCCAAACATATCAATTTTAGAATTTTTTCCTGTATTTGTAATTAATATTATCAAAATCCTAAAGTCTGGGGAGTGCTGGCTGTATTACAGAAGACCAGAGTGGGAAAGGAACTTGAATTTTATGACAAGATAAATAAGTCAATCATGTGGATTCCATGACTGGAGGAGACCGTGGAAAGATAACGCTGTTCAGAGGAAGTGAATCTAATTGAAGGGACTCAACAATAGCGTGTATGTCAAGAAGGAAACCACCGAACTGAAGATGGAAATGTTTGGTTGGGGATAAAAGGAGAAACAAGCAGGAACAGATACTAAGATAATTGGAGGACACAGATGCTGCTTTCTTGGTTCAGACTGCAAAACATCAAAAGCAAGTTACAGTAGTGCCAGAGGCCTCCAAGAATCAGGACACTAACCTGAGTCTCTTTCTGCCAGACGTAGAGCACCTAGTAAATGCTTGCTCTACTCACAATTGTGTTTACTAGAATGTTGAAAAAAGATTGTCAGATGTAATTTTTATAGATTTCAGGAAGTCAGATTTCAGAATGTTCCAAGGAAAATTATCTAGAGTGCTTAAAAGGGACAGGGCATTCTAAAACATGAAGTTTCAGTTGTATCTCAAAGAATCCTGCTGAGGAAGAATAAAGAGGCTTCAGCAATCAGAAAGCGGCTGCACAGGTTGTTTTCTGACATGATCAAACTGTGGGCAGAGATGAATGTCAATTCTTTCACATGAAAAAAATGAACCTTGGCCGAGTGTGGTGGCTCACCCCTATAATCCCAGCACTTTAGGGGACTGAAGCAGGAGGATCACTTGAGCCCAGGAGTTCAAGACCAGCCTGAGCAATATGGCAAGACTCCATATCTTTAAAAAAAAAAAGAAATTTAATTAGCTGGGACTGGTGGCATGTGACTGTAGTCCTAGCCACTCGGGAGGCTGAGGCAGGAGGATTGCTTGAGCCCAGAAGTTCAAGGCTGCAATGAGCTATAAAGCTATGGAGTGCCACTGCACTCCAGCCTGAGCAGCAGAGTAAGACCCTGTCTCTACAAAAAAGAAAAAAAAAGAACCTCGCCCAGCATGGTGGAGTGCACTTTCAGTCCCAGCTACTTGGGAGGCTGAAGCAGAAGGATTCCTCGAGCCCAGGAGTTCGAGGCTGCGGTGCTCTGCGATTGTGCCTGTGAATAGCCACTGCACCACAGCCTGGGCAATATACTGAGATGCTGTCTCCAAAAAAAAAAAAGATAGAAAAAATGAACCAAACTAGTAAAGCAATGGCAGTTAATGTGAAAAGATTAAACCATTGTGAAAGTTTTAGTGGGCTAGAAGCTCTGTTTCTGGCAGTAAAGGAATGAAGCTGCCCCAAAAGCTAATGGAAAGCTAGGTCTCATTCCCTGCATTGATTGGGGGACTCGATGGTTTCACTGTAACCTGATTTGAGTGTTGGGTTCAATTCTGAGAACATTTTTCCTTTATTTAAATGTAAACAAAATTTTAATTGCACAAAATAGGACAAAATTAAAACACTTTTTAAAAAATCTATAGTTATACTACCCACAAATAACCATTTTAAATACATTGGAATATATTCTTTCAGATGATATATATGTTATTGTGTATATAAATATATATTTGCCAGAATGAGAGCATACTAGCAAAGTGCTTTATAAAAATTTTTAACTTTATTGTTATAAATCTCTTTCTACACCAACAAATATAGAATCCATAGAAATATATCATCATTTTTAATTGTTGCATCTTCTTCCATTGTGCGGATTTACTATAATTCATTTATCTGCTTCTCTATTCTTGGATTTTAAATTGCTTCCAAGTATTTGTATGTTATAAACAACGTACGCTAAGTCCCTTGTACGTACATATTTGCATATTTGACCAATTATTTCCTTCCTTGAGGTAAGATTGCAGGATTGAAGGGTGTGCAAAATGAAGCTTTTGTTGTTTGTTTTTTTTTTTTTTTTTTTGAGACAGAGTCTTACTCTGTCACCCAGGCTAGGGTGCAGTGGCGCAATCTCGGCTCACTGCAACCTCCACCTCCCAGGTTCAAGCAATTATCTTGCCTCAGCTTCTTGAGTAGCTGGGATTACAGGCACACACCACCCTGCATGGCTAATTTTTTGGTATTTTTAGTAGAGACAAGGTTTTTCCACGTTGGCCAGGCTGGTCTTGAACTCCTGACCTCAGGTAATCCACCCTCCTCGGCCTCCCAAAGTACTGGGATTACAGGCATGAGCCACCACGCCCAGCAAAATAAAGCTTTTTGATAAGCAATGAGAATAGTTTATAACAAGTGATCAGAAAAGGAAAAGCAACCCAGCCGAAAAATAAATGTTTTATTTTTGTGTACGTGGCAAGAAATATGAATAAGTAATTTACAGAAGAAGATATACAAATGACCAGTGAATGATCGCTTCTCGGCCTTTTGGCTAAGATCAAGTGTACAAATGACCAATGAAGCCAGGCCCAGTGGCTCATGCCTGTAATCCCAGCACTTTGGGAGGCCAAGGTGGGTGGATCATCTGAGGTCAGGATTTCGAGACCAGCCTGGCTAACATGGTGAAACCTTGTCTCTACTAAAAATACAAAAATTAGCCGGGTGTGCTGGCAGGTGCCTGTAATCCCAGCTACTCGGAAAACTGAGATAGGAGAATCACTTGAACCCGGGATGCAGAGGTTGCAGTGAGCTGAGATCGTGCCATTGCATTCCAGCCTGGATGACAAGAGCAAAACTCCATCTCGAAAAAAAAAAAAAAAAATGAGACCAGGTGTGGTGGCTCATGCCTGTAATCCCAGCACTTTGAGAGGCCAAGGTGGGTGGATCAACTGAGGTCAGGAAGTCAAGACCAGCCTGGCCAACATGGAGAAACCCCATCTCTACTAAAAATACAAAAATTAGCTGAGCGTGGTGGTGCACACCTGTAATCCCAGCTACTCGGGTGACTGAGGCAGGAGAATTGCTTGAACCCGGGAGGCAGAGGTTGCAGTGAGCTGAGATCATGCCATTGTACTCCAGCCTGGATGACAAGAGCAAAACTCTGTCTCAAAAAAAAAAAAAAATGACCAATGAACATATGAGAAGATACTCAACCTCACTAGCAATGGAAGAAGTACATACAATAATAAGATACTATTTTTACATGCAGGTTGACAAAAATTTTAAAGATTGACAATAGCTAGTAATGGCAATAGTGAAGAAGATGGATATTTTTATACAATGTTGGTGGGAGAGGAAATTGTTACCACACTTTTGGAGACAACTTGGCAGAGTTTATCAAAATAATTACTGAAATTTAAAATGGTCATACACTATTAGCCATGAGTCCTAATAGCAGGAATTTATGCTAAAAAAAATTTAGCATCAATAACAAAATAGAAGAGATGTGTCTTCATTGGTTATAAAAGTGACATCTAAAAATGAATTATATAATTTTATGGGCACTGTAAGCCAAAAATAAAACTCTAAGCACCCCAAACCAACTAAATGGACCCCTCCTCTCGACCAAGGGCATTCTAAAGTAAACTTGAAATGCTAGTTCAGACCATGATGAGAATGGGTGGTCAGACATGCCTCATTAAACCTTCCTGCCTTTGGAATTCAGGCACAGCTGACCAGCGTTAACATTAAAACAGTGTTATACGTTAAAACAGCACAGATTCTTGGTAGCAATAAGATACCAATATGACAGATAGCAGGCCCTGGAAGAAACCAAAGTATTTTGCTCCAAAATATATTGCTTTAACATATTTTGAAATAACCCTGCAAAGCTGTCTCTTTAAGCCTGATAAGAAACAGGCTCTGTTCTCTCTGAACCCTGCTACCTGAAGACTTCATCTACATAATAAGAACCTTGGTCTCCACAACCCATCTGAACCCAGACACTCCCTTTTATTAATTCCAGGGCTTTAGATAAACTGTCGGCCAATTGCTAATCAGAAAATCTTTGAATTCACCTTTGACATGGAAGCCCTTCCTTGTCCCCACCCCCGCCTCACTCTCTCCACCCTCAACCCCCTCCCTGCTTTGAGTTGTCCCACCTTTCCAGACCAAACCAAGGTACATCTTACATGTATTGGTTGATGTCTTAGGTCTCCCTAAAATGTATAAAAACAAGCTGTAGTCTGACCGCCTTAGGCATATGTCATCAGGATCTCCTAGGGCTGTGTCATGGGCCATGGTCACTCACATTTGGCTCAGAATAAATCTCTTCAATTATTCTACAATTTGACTCTTTCTGTTGACAGTATTTACATGGAAAGATTTTTAAAACTCAAGTTGCAGACAATTCATATAATGCCTTCTGTTTTGTAAAGTAAAAGTTATATGTGTGAATATGAATGAATATATATATATATGTTCCTATATATATATATATATATTCTAAGCATAAAATATGTTTAACTAGGCCGGGGGTGGTGGCTCACACCTGTAATCCCAGCTACTCAGGAGGCTGAGGCAGGAGAATTGCTTGAACCCAGGAGGCGGAGGTTGCAGTGAGCCGAGATCATGCCACTGCACCCCAGCCTGGGTGACAGAGCAAGACTCTGTCTCAAAAAAAAATATATATATATATATATATATGTGTGTGTGTGTGTGTGTGTGTGTATATATGTTTAGCTAACAATGTTGACTGCTACAGAATGGAATTGGCTGGCAGGACTTTTCACGTTTTACTTTATATACTTCTGTACTGGCTGAGATTTTACAATGAATGTGGATTTTCATAATTAAAAATATTAAAAACAAAAAAGTTTTCGAAAATTGATTCTAACTTTGGTTTACACCTATGATGTCAGTTTCAGGAATGAGCCCCCTCAGATGGGAATCAGGTCTGCTCACCTTGTTTTGTAGGGGTCCTGCATGAACATACACCTAAATTGGCAAAGCAGACAGACGCAAAGAGCATTGGCAGAATGTCTCCCGCCCCTCCGCCAAGCCTTAGGGCTATGTAACGGCAAGTGCAAATTCAAAATAAGTGGCTTATTTCTCTCTGTTGAAAATAAGGGAAGAAAGTTCTCCCTCTTCCCTTTCCTTATGCATTTACCTAAAAAAATTTATGACTTCTTTCTCTGTCTCTTTGAACTATAAATAAATCTTTTTAAATGGTAACTAATCCTCTGAACAGCATTACAACCCAGGAATGTCTTTCTTAGGGACCTGGGAAATATCGCTTTGGAATCATCAAGGAAGATAGCACCTCTATTCCCAGTCCTGGTGGGAGGGGAGGAACCTAACTTCAGAACCTCTTGCTCCTAAATTACCTCCTGTTACAAAGATATGTAAAGTTTATTTTTCCTTTGGATAAAGCCAATTAGATAGAACAGATGATTCACCCCAATTACCAAGTGAACTGAGGACAAACTGTGTGTGACAAGTGGGGTTGTCAAGTCCTTTTACTTGAGGATCAGTTGTTATTTATCTTGAGAAAATGTATGCAATGAATTTTATTAATATATCTTTATAAAAGGGTGACATTTATTTCTGTCTTTGCAATCTTTTTAGAAGATTGCCTGTGATGAGCATTATATTCTGGTTCAATGCTTATTCAATAATAAAACTGTTTTATTTCTTTTCTACCTTTGTGGGCCAGTTTTCTGAGCTGGGGATAGATTTTGTTTTTAATTCTATTTCCCAACAGTTACAGAGTGCCACACCCCCTTGCATACCTTCAGAAGCCAAGGCCACCCCGGCCCCTAGATTCTGCCAGCTGCATCCTGGAGAAACTCTCTGGAGCCACTGGGAGAGTAAATGAAGGCCACAGGCAGATGCAGGCTGTGGAGGCCACAGATATATTAAAGAATAAAAGTCATGTCATAGACTAGAGAGGTCTGTGACACTTTGACATGCTCCCCCAATCCCCAGACTTTCTGGGACTGGACCACTGGCCATCTTTAAGGCTCTGTTTTCTAAGGAGTTTACAGCAGAAGCTACCTCCCATTTGGTCTTGGAACTAGAATGAGTGTAGAAGTGGGAACAAGTACAAACAGCTAAGGCAAAGTGTGCAAGCAGAAGAACTTTGCCCTCATGCCCCTTTCCCTGTATCTGAACCCATTTCCATTTCCTGATGCTCGCTGCCCCTCAGGGGGTCCTCCCGGTGCCTGCAGGCTTCTTCCTCCTTTCTAAGGGGCTGGACTGCTTTATTTAGTGGGAATACCCCAACCCAAATCCAAGCTAAAATTTACATTTTCAAAAAGGACTCTTGCTAAGCTGCACATATTTTACCTTTATTTAGTAAATACTTAGCATATCTGGTGTGTGAAACACTGATGTAGGTTTCTGGGAGAAAGGGTAGGAGATCCCCAAACTAATATCATCCAATCTTCTGCACTGAAAGGGATTTGCTATTTCTTGGGGAAGATGTTACAGGTAGTTAGGCATGAGCAGGGCAGGAGAGGGCTATCCCCCACCCACTGGGAATGTCAGGTGATGGTTCGGCATTTGTCACATTGCCTCTCTAAAAGTGATAAATTGGCAGCCAGGGAGAGGCCATTATCCTGAGGGTTCACACCTGTTGCACTAAAGTGTTAGTTGAATGCAGATGCCAGGAAGAAGCAACTTTTTGGGCATGCACATTAAGAGACAAAATGGCAGAGTATGACCTTCCAGGGACACTCCACCGGAAAAGGGAAGAAAGCCTCAGATGGGCATGGGTACAACTTCCTAAACACGCTGTGTATGCTCACTTCCCAAGAGTAAGGGGGGCAGTGCACATACAGGCAGCACACCCTAAGGGAAGAATCATGGGAAAGGGACCAGCCTATAAAGTCCTAGGATCAAGGTTAAACACTGCACTTTACCTCGGTGCCCGCTTGGGTGTCTTCCAAGCATACTTTCCTCTCTTTACTGTTCTAAAGCCTTTTAAAATAAATTTCCACCCCTGCTCTGAAACTTCCCATGGTCTCTTTTTCCATCTTATGCCCCTCAGTCAAATTCTTTCTTCTGAGGAGGCAAGACTTGAGGTTGCTGCACACCCGTATGGATTTGCCTCTGGTAGCTCAGATGCCTTCCATGGCTAACATATTTGGTACTGTGAGACTCAAATATTTGCCACCCATAACAAAGACAAACCAACACACCAACCCCACAAGGCATGGAAAGGCCTATAAGAAGGAAGTGTTTGCTGTGGGCTGAGAATGGAACTGCTAGGCTAAGGGTTCACCAGTGGAAACTTGGACGTATGTTGCTGGTTTTAAATCCAAACTTAGAAGCTTTAGGTCAGTGGTTTGAAAGACTTCTGAGAGAGTCTATGAGTCCCCAAATGTTTTAAGTGAAACATTGCTGGTAGAGAGAGCATGGGTTCTGAGGCCATCTCAGAGTCCTACACAGGGAAACACCAAAGTCTAGCTTCTTCCTCTCCACTAATCTGATCCTAGAGACTCATAGAAGTCTCCATAGAAGACTGGGCCTCACAGTCTAAGTGCTTTGCCAGATGTACAGTAACTGTGGGCTTCCTCTAGAGGCACAAGGTGTCCTCACAAGCCCTACTAGCCAAAGAGCCTAAATCTTGGGGCTTGGGGTCCACTCAAAGAAGCAGAGTGTTTGGCACATGCAAGACATCCTCAGTTTCTACAGCTCCCATTCCTGGCCTGCAAAACCCCAACAACGCTCCGTTTACCTGAGCTCACCTTTCATCATCTGTTCTCACAGGATCTGGTTTTCCACTTTGGGAGGATTGTCCTTCTGCTTAGACTTTAAAATGTTATATGAAATTTCAAGGTTGTAAGAACTGAGAGACTGAATATAAAAGTGGACAACAGCCAGATCATATATGACAACAGAACTCTGACTCAGAAACTCCAAAGGGACCCTCGAGGGAAGCCAAACCACAACCAAACCTCTGAAGCACTTGGCCCAGAATGGACAAGACTTGTTCGCGACTGCCCACTTTCCTGTTTTCTGAAGCCCCCTCCCCTTCCACACTTCTTTCCAATTCAAGACCAATCAGAGAAAGCCAAATATGCTTCCCAAACCAATCCCCTAAGATGTCCTGCTTCTAGTTAGCTCACCTCCAGCTCCCCATGCCAAAACCTTCCAGTCAGTGGATACCTGGACCTTCCCTGTTTTTTCTACTATGAAGCTTTCCACTCAGCTGCCTGCCTTTGACTCTCTGCCGAAGGCAAATGATGGTGGCTGACTCCCCTGATATAGCCAGCTGTGAATAAGTGGTATCTGTGCTCATTTGAGTGGTCTTCATTTATGTCCACAGAACTCTGCAGCAGTTCCTGAGGTATGCATATGTCCTTCTGACCAGTTCCACGCAGAGCATAGGGGTTAATTTAGCAAAGTGGATGCTGCAGCACTGGTGGCCAAGCAGGACAAGAAATTCAGCCTCAGAGATTCTGATGACATTGAAAAGCTGGTTTTCACTGAGCTGAACCATAGGCCCAGAGAGGGGCCAGTTAAGTATCCCAGGCAGTGTTTGGGCACCAAGAATTCAGACTAGGAGTGCAGTTAAAAACAGATTCTTGGCTGGGCGCAGTGGCTCATGCCTGTAATCCCAGCACTTTGGGAGACCGAGGTGGGCGGATCACGAGGTCAGGAGATCGAGACCATCCTGGCTAACACAGTGAAACCCCATCTCTACTAAAAATACAAAAATTAGCCAGGCATGGTGGCACACGCCTGTGGTCCCAGCTACTCAGGAGGCTGAGGCAGGAGAATCACTTGAACCCAGGAGGAGGAGGTTGCAGTGAGCCGAGATTGCGCCACTGCACTCCATCCTGGGTGACAGAGCAAGACTCCATCTCAAACAAAAAACAAAACAAAACAGATTCTTTTTTTTTTTCTTTTTTTTTTGAGACGGAGTCTCGCTCTGCTGTTGCCCAGGCTGGAGTGCAGTGGCGCCATCTGGGCTTACTGCAAGCTCCGCCTCCCGGGTTCACGCCATTCTCCTGCCTCAGCCTCCCGAGTAGCTGGGACTACAGGCGCCCACCACCTCACCTGGCTAGTTTTTTGTATTTTTTTTAGTAGAGACAGGGTTTCACCGTGTTAGCCAGGATGGTCTCAATCTCCTGACCTCGTGATCCGCCTGTCTCAGCCTCCCAAAGTGCTGGGATTACAGGCTTGAGCCACTGCACCTGGCCCAAAACAGATTCTTTCCAGGTGTATGGAGCCAGAAAAGGGGAGAAGCTATGCTTGGTGGAGAGATAATGAACTTTGTAGTCAAGCTGCTTTTTGGTCACAAGAATCTAAGACCTTCTCAAGATGGCTCAATAAAAAGGGATTTGATTTACAGGTACAGGCAAAACACATCAAATCCAGGAAGAGAAATCAAAACTCTACCAGCTCCAGGCCTAGGAAGCCATGAGAGAAGAGGGCTTTTTGTGTTGTGCCTCTGCAACTGAGTGGGCTCTCATCTGTCTCTTCTGTGTTTTTCTCTATATATCAACTCCATTCTCTCTGAGGGGCAGACTGGTTTCCTCTAATTACTCATCAGCTTGTACCTGGCACCAAAGTGGCCACTCCAGCCACCAAGCCTATTTCTGCTTCCAGGGGAAGCATCACCCTTGTGTGGAATAATCTCTGTGTTTTTTGCTTCAATTTCTCAAAAAAGTGGTTATCAGTTTGCACAGCTCATCTGGTCCAGCCAAGCCACACAGGTCGTAGGTCATTGGCCAGTCTCTTAGGAGCGTAAGTATCCTTGCAGGTGATGGGCTATGCCTTCGGTCAGATTATCCATCCATGGATCAATCATTAGTGGCTACGGGAATAGGGCCATGTCTTACATAAGAACACGAGCATATTGGATATTATGAACATGTTCTATTACAGAAAGCAATATTATTAAATAACACAGATGACATACACCCATCACAATCATTGCAAATGCCCACTAAGAAAAAAAAATGGATTACAGGATATGACAGTGGATTAGAGAATAATGAAGGTTATTTCTAAAAAGATCCTGCAGAGGATGGAAAGAAAGAGGGTCCATGCAGAGAAGTTCAGGAAGGACTTTGTGTCAAGCTGATAGAACAGTTGTGTTTGGGATCCATAAAGAAGTGGGGCCAAACATGTTAGGACTTTAGGAGGAAATAGACTGCATGGCCCTTCAATTCTTATAATATTCAGTGTGGATAGTGTCCGGAGCCGTGATGCCCGGAAATTGCCGCAGCCTCTGTTGCTTAAGCTCCGCATTGCGGAGACAAGATGGCGCACTTCCTGGTTCTTCATCATCAACTTTTCCGGAGCGTGCAAACTTTTCCCATGCGCACGTAGATAACTTCCCGCGCCCGGGAAAGACTAAGTCTACCGAGCATGCGCCTGGTGAGGTCTCTCATTATTCTCCTCCCCGCCTGCTCTGCTGCACTTCCCCTTTCTTACCAGCCTATATAAGCTGTACCAAAGCCCTCAATAAACGAGACTTGATCAGGATACTGTCTTGTCTCCATTTCTTGTGTCTCTTGTCTCTCTAAATTCCCACCCCCTCCTCCAAGGTCTGTGTTAAGGATCCCGCTGGACGGGACAGATAGGACTTAGAGATCATCAAGTCCAGCCCTGCTGCACTTCAGCTGAGAGTACTGAGAGTCAGAATGGCCGGTGACACAGCTGCGGTCATGGATTAAAGTTAAAACCAAGGTCAGAGTTCAAGTCTCTGTCTCCACAGTCAGTCTTTCCACTGTAGACTATAGCTAGCTCACTCTTTCACTAAGGCAGCTCCTCTCTTTCTAACACTGGAGCTTTACACAATACATACATGGTGGAGAAGAGCAAGCCCCTCCTTGGTGGTCTTTGTTGGAGGACAATCTGCTCCTCAGCACTGCCCTCATCCTGTTTTCTAAAACTCCTCAAACCCTGACGCACAAATCCCTGAGGACTCCCTGCACAGCATCATTCCTCAGAGTATATATAAAGGGATTGAGGAATGGAGTCATCACACTGCTCAGAACTGAAGGGATCTTGTTGATCTCCAGATATTCTTTCTGGGAGGGAGTCACAAAGATACACACAGTGATACCACTAGAAATGATGACTATGGTCAGGTGGGAAGCGCAGGTATTAAAGGCCTTCTTCCTTCCACTTGCAGAAGGAATGCGCACTATTGTCAAGATGATGTACCTAGAGGAATAGGCCACGAGGACTATGCAGCAGCGGATGACCATGGAAGAAAGCATAAAATCCATCAGCTCGATGGCAGTGGTGTCTGCACAGGCCAGGGCCAGCAAGGGTCCACCGTCACAGAAGAAGTGGTTAATGATGTTGGAGCCACAGAAGGGCAACTGGGAGATGAGGATGGTTGGAAAGAGCACAGAGGGGAAGGCTCCCACCCAAGAGAACACAACGGTCTCAATGCAGACAGGAGGTCTCATGATGGTGGTGTACCTCAGAGGGGAGCAGATGGCGGCATAGCGGTCATAGGACATGACCGCCAGCAGGAGGAACTCAACTGTGCCCAAGGAAAAGTACAAATAGCACTGGATGATACATCCGGCAAAGGAGATGGTTTCATCCCCAGATCCTAAGTTGGCCAACACTTTTGGAGAGATGACTGAGGTGAATATGATATCCAGGATAGAGAGGTTGCACAAGAAAAAGTACATGGGGGTGTGGAGGCGGGAGCAGGACAGCACAGTGAAGATGATGAGCAGGTTCCCCAGAAGAGTCAGCAGGCATGTGGGCAGCAGGAGCACCAGAAACAGCAGCTCCGCCTCCCTGCTCAGGGAAAACCCCAGCAGAACTCAGTCACTGCTGTAGTCCAGTTCCCCATGGGCCTGGTGGGCCTGGCTCAATTCTTCTAACAGAACAAAGGGAGGTAACACTTAGGAGAGTGTTCAGTGTATGAAAACCCATGGTGCTCACTAGAAAAATATGAACATAGAACATGACGACTGCCAGTTAGACATGTCATCCAAGTTTAGCTTGGCTTTCAATTATTTGCCTATCAAAATGGACAAGGTTTTTGAAGATAATAATGTACACTGTTAACAAGGGTGTCCTGAGACCTACACTGTCACAGAGTTCATACGAACTTTCTAAAAGATAATTTAGCGATGTGTATTGAAAACCTTAAAATTAAGCAAATTCTTAGATTCAGAAATTGTACTTCCATCCTGAGGAAGTAGTCAAGGACATGTTAAAAAGATTTTGCCACAAGAATATTCACCACAGAATTTTTTACAATAATGAAAATTTGGCAACAACTTTAATATCCAGAAATGGGGGATGAAATAAATTATGGTACCTTTAAGAAATAACACATTAGGTAGCCATTAAAAATTATATTTTACAGTAACATATAAATGACAAAACATTCAAAATGTATTATTAACTTTTAAAGCATTATTTTAAGCATTATTTAAGTATTTATTATTATTAGGTTTTAAAAGTGTTTTTAAAGCAAGTTATAAACTTGTACTGACATTGTGATGCCATTTTGGGGGAGAGATGTAAATTAGCAAAGGTCCTAGAGTAGCCAAGAAGACATTGCTGAAGAAGAAAATCACGGAAGGGGCTCGCGTTGGCAGATATCAAGACTTATAAAATTGGAATGATTAAGGCAAGATGGTATTGGCACAAATATACATAAAAATGACCCATGGAACAACATACAGAGCCAAGAAACAGACCCACACAGATGTGGAGCAGTGATATGTGTCAGAAGTGAAAGAAGCTGGTACTGATGCTTGTCCTCAGGGGAAAAAGTAAAATTGATTTCCAATCTCATGTCAGACACTAACATCCACTCCAGATGGACAAAAAAACTTACGTGTAAAAATCAAAACTTTTAGAAGAAAAACTAGAAGAATGTTGTTTTGGCCTCAGAGTAGAAAAGAATCTACTAAATAAGACCCAAAACAGTGCTAAACAGAAAAGAAAATATTAATAAATTAAGCTACGTTAAAATGAAGAATTTCTATTAATTAAAAGATCCTTCAAATAAAGTTAAAGGAACATCACAAACAGGAAGAACATATTTATGCCACAGATAATGGACAAACCTTAGTACTCACGTAATTAATATTTTGATGCATACAAAGCAGTAAGAAATAGATAAGCAATCCAATAGAAAGATGGGCCAAACATGCTACCTGAACTCCATTAAAGAGGAAAGAAACATAGCTAATAAATGTACAAAAAGATGCTTGATCTCATTAGTAATTAGGGAAATACAAATTAAGACACTAGCAAGATACAATTTTATATCCACTATATTGTCAAGAAGCAAAAATATGACAATAACAAGTGTTGACAAGGATGTAGAGCCTTAAAAAGTTTACACTGCTAGTGGGAGTGTAAATTTATATAATTGCTTTGGAAAATAATTTGTCATGACCTTGTAAAGATGAACATTCACATACTCTGTGACCCAATAATTCTACTCCTAGGTAGAGAAACTTGTACGTATGCCCCAGGAGACAAACAAGAATATGTATAGAGAAGGGGGAGAGGGGGAGGGAGGGAAAAGAGAGAGGGAAGGAGGGAGGGAGGGAAGGAAGGAAGGAAGAAAGGGAGGGAGGGAGAGAGGGACAGAGGGAAAGGAGAAAGGAAGGGAACGGAATGGAAGGGAAGGAAAGGAAAGGTGGGAGGGAGGAAGGAAGGAGGGAAAGAGAGAGATAGAAAGAAAGAAAAGAAAGAGACAGAGAGAAAGAAAGAAAAAGAAAGAAAGAAAAAGAAAGAAAGAAAGAAAGAAAGAAAGAAAGAAAGAAAGAAAGAAAGAAAGAAAAAGAAAGAAAGAAAGAAAGATCCTAAAATTTTATATATATATATATATATATGTAATTGGTTGGAGATATATATATATATGGTTGGATTGAAAACGTATATTAGCAAACACATATTGAGTGCCAACTATGTTGGGGGGCCTGTTATTGATGAAAGTTTGTAGAGGTGGTAAAAAATTGCCTGCCCTCACACAGCCTTCAGTCTAAAAGAGATGTGAAGAAACCTGATTTCAGGGAAATCACAGAAACAGAGGAAAAATTAAGGCATGGCAAAGTTTTTTCATGGCTGTTTGTCCTGGGCCATTAGTCTGGAAAGCAAACCAACTACCAGGAAAGCTGATAGATTCCAGGGACAAGGTCAAATAGGGCTTCGGTATCTAGGAGGGACTCTGGATAGTAGAGGCCACGTAATTACCAGTGACTAAGAAGAATATGGATTGGACTTGGAAAAACAAGAATAATCTAGTAAAGGAAGAGGACTGCAGAAATCCTGAGGACTGAGTTGACCTCTGCCTATCTAAGCTGAGTCAGAATATCAGCCACTCCTGCATAGAACCTGTCCTCATGAGCTGCCCTACCTTCCTGTAGCCTTAGCACACGGACAGTCTCTCCACACAACTCACCACATTTGCATTGCCAAGGATCTTTTCTTTTTTAACAGCTTTACTGAGATATAATTCAAGTACCATATATTCCACCCATTTAAAGTATACAATTCAATAGATTTTAGTGTATTCACAAACCTGTGTGTCCAACACCACAATCAACTTAAGAATATATATATTTATTTTTTTGAGCTAGAGTCTCACTCTGTCACCCAGGCTGGAGTGCAGTGGCATGATCTCAGTTCACTGCAACCTCCACCAGCCGGGTTCAAGCGATTCTCCTGCCTCAGCCTCCTGAGTAGCTTGGATTACAGGTGCCTGCCACCACGCCCTGCTAATTTTTATATTTTTAGTAGAGACAGGGTTTCACCATATTAGTCAGGCTGACCTCATGATCTGCCCACCTTGATCTCCCAAAGTGCTGGGATTACAGGCATGAGCCACCACACCCAGCAGATTTAAGGATATTTTAATGATCCCTCCTCCATTCCCTGGAAACTGTTTTTCTACTTTCTGACTATGGACTTGCCCATTCTGGACATTTCATATAAATGAATCATACCATATGTGTGTCCAGCTTCTTTCACTTACTGTAATATTTTCTTTATTTTTATTTTGAAGTTTTTTTTAGATACAGTGTCCTGCTCTGTCCGCGAGGCTGGAGTGCAGCGGCATGATGACAGCTCACTGTAGCCCCAAACTCCTGGGCTCAAGCGATCCTCCTGCCTTAGCCCCCAAGTAGCTAGGACTACAGGTGCACACCACCACACCTGGCTAATTTTTTTTTTTTTTTTTTTTTTTTTTTGAGATGTAGTTTCACTCTTGTCACCCAGGCTGGAGTGCAATGACGCAATCTCTGGTCACTGCCACCTCTGCCTCCTGAATTCAAGCAATTCTCCAGCCTTGGCCTCCCAAGTAACTAGGATTACAGGCATCTGCCACCACACCCAGCAAATTTTTGTATTTTCAGTAGAGACAGGGTTTCACCATGTTGGTCTCGAACTCCTGACCTCAGGTGATCCATCTACCTCGGCCTCCCAAAGTGCTGGGATTACAGGTGTGAGCCACCACGCCAGGTCTAAATTTTTTTTTAAATTAGAAAATAATTTTACTTTTTTTATTTTTTGAGACAGGGTCTCACTCTGTCACCGAGGCTAGAGTGCAGTGGTGCAATCATAACTCACTACAACCTCGGCCTCCCAGGCTCAAGTGATCCTCCTATCTCAGGATCCCAAGTACCTGGGACTAGAGGCACACGTCACCATGCCCAGACAATTTTTGTATTTTTTATAGTGATAGGGGTTTTGCCAAGTTGCCCAGGCTGGTCTCAAACTCCTGTGATCAAGCTATCTTCCTGTCTCAGCATCTCACAGTGCTGAGATTACAGGTATGAGCCACTTACTGTAATATTTTTTTAAGGTTCATCTACGTTGTAGCATGGATCATTGCCAAGGATCTTAAAGAATCAGTGTAACAGGAGGAAAGGCCACAGCCCCAAGAAGAAGCCCTGACCCCTGGCTGGCATGGCAGACACACACACACACACACACACACACACACACACACACACACACTTGGTCACCAAATGTGGAAATGGTAAGATAAGGGATCAAGACTTAATTCATTTAACTCTCAAAATACATCTTTGCATAAGGTGCCACTGCACCCACTGGAAAATCATTTCTTCACATCAGAAATATCAAGAAGCTTACTGAAGGCAAAGATACACACCTTAGATTGTAACAAGAACTGCTGCTCCCAGCCAGCCCCCAAATGCCAAATGGTTGGTCTGCACTCACCTCGGCTGGGGTCGCCTTGTACCACCTCCACGGCTCAGTCTGTTCACCCTGGCTTTGCTGCCACCTAGGATCTTCCACAGTAATTATCTTGACCAAAAAGCCACAGTGCATTCCACATGAAAGCAGCAGTGTTTGACAGGTGAAATGAGTCTTTCCCAACTCATGTGGATTGTTGCCCTAGCTGTGACCTCTTGCCTGACGAGCATGCACTCGTGTTGCAGACAGTTGGAAGGTACCTGTTGGATGTTTTACACTGCTGAGGAAGTTACAAGGTATGGCATCCATTCCAGCATGGAGAGGTCTACAAATCCTCTGGCCCTAATCCTGAGTGTGTGAGGAAGTCACCTTGGGTTAAGCATTGACCAGCTGCACCTCCCAGACTGTCTACACAATCTGATCCAGTTGGGGAGAGAAAAGGAGCACTCTCCACTAAGCTCCTGGATGGTGCTTGGTTCCCTCTCCTGCTACCATCTTTCCTGCACCCTCTCCAGTCTTCTGTTCAGTCCAATCTTCTGGTTGCTTCTTGATTCTAGAGAAAATGGAAAAAGAAACACTGTGTTACCTGATGGACAAAAACCATCAACCTGCTTCTTCCTCTGTCCCCTCAACCCAACATGCACTACAACTACCACCATCCCCATCATATTTTTTTCAGACACTGGCAGGCCAAGCGTCCCAAGGACTAAACTTCCTCTAGGGTTACTGCAGGATAGTCACATCCTGCTGAGGGGTAGTTGGTGCATAGAGAAAACTCTGGACTTGAAGCCAAGAGTCTGGGTTCAAGTCCCACCTGTGCCTTTTACCATTCTTGAGACTGGAAAAATTGCCTCCCTTTTCATATTATCTGCACATGAATCCTCATGTGACAAGCAGTGGTAATGCTCTTTTCCTCATCTTTCTCACAACCTGGTTGAGACACACAAAATGGAAAGTAAGATAATTCATATGATGGATCATTGCCAAGGATCGTGAAGAACCAATGTATAATTCATATGATGTGTGAAATCATAAAACACCATATCAGGTATTGCTGTTATTTTCTAGAACCTCTCCTATTCTGCAATAGTGGAAAAGAACAAACCTTATCTTCCCTGTCCCTACTGAGATATTGATCATCCCACCCTAGAGGGAAGAATACTGTCCCTTCTGGCTCTGGAACACATCTCATCAGGCCCATGCTTCTGCCTTAATCAACTACTCTCTCCTTGGACAGCATATCTGGTTGGCTACAAAGTGTGAAGACAAAGGGAAGATGCTTCTCTACACGGGAATTTCGGTTGCCCAGGATTCCTGGAAATGAAGAAACTACTTCCTATCCTCTACCATCTGCACTCTACAGAGGAGTCAGTAAGCTGGAAGGGTCAGCAGGAGGATTGAGAAATACTCACATTTGCCTAAATAAGGTAGAGGGGCTGGCCCCCAGCATATCCTGCCCACATAGCTGCCCTGGGCTTCCGTGCTGGGCGCTGAGGCTTGCGTTGCTGCAAACAGACTCTGCACTGTCAGGGCTGAAAGAGGCGTACTCTAGAAGGGTCCCATGTTTGGACCCCACTTGGGCGGGATGGGGTGGGATTGGCTCAGGTGAGAGCATGCACTTTCTGAGAAGGATCCAAACATGGGACAATCCTCGAGGGCATGTTACAAAGCTGTCCCTGCACACCAGGCCTGAGTCTGATGCCCCTGAGGCCCACTTAGGAAAGGATGCAAACCCAAACATCTACACTAACAAGAACTGAGAGCAGAATACTAGCCCAGATCAACGCCCCAGGCCTATCTCAGCCTCACAGTGTACAGTCCTCCACCCACCCGCTCTCCAGCCCCGCTGTGACAGTTCCATCCACCCCTACCACTCCATTTACCCAGGACCCTCCTCTTCAACATCCTAATACACTGTGATCAATATGCCACAGCTTCAGTAACCTTGCACTATGTAAAAGAAAAGGCCCCACACTGCATAGCCTGGCACTCAAGACCTTCTAACCCGTTTCCCCTGAATTACCTTCCAGCCTCAGCTCCCATCTTACACAGCACCTGCGCATCTTTTACTTCAGTTGAGCCACTCTATTCACTGTGCCCCACGCTGGCCCTCACTTTCTTACTTCACACTCAGGCCCCAAGTGTCTTACGATTGAAACCATCTTCTCCACCACCTAGTCTCTAGGCCCTACTCTTGTCCCTTTTCCTCAAGTCTAAGCTGGGTTCTCCCTCTTTAGATATCCTTTTCTTGCACTTGGAATCAGGAATCCACAGTGTAGAACTGGAGTGGTTTTAACCTTTTTTAATTTAAAGATAACACATGTATAGAAAAGTATACAAATCATAAGCTCAATGAATTCTCAATAAAGTGAACACACTCATGTAACCATCACCCTGGTGAAGAAAGAGAATGGTACTAGCACCCCAGAAATCCTTCTCAACCTCCCTCGCCACATTCCAGTGGTAACCATTATCCTAATTTCTAACACCATGGATTAGTTTTTGCCTGTTTTGGCAATTCATATAAATGAAATCATCTAATAGGTCTTGTTTTGTGTCTGACATATTTTGCTCAAGCTTATAGTTTTGAAATTCAATCATGCTGTGGTGTGTGACTCATTTTTATTGCCATGTATTTCATCATTTCATTTGTGGTTATTTAGCCTCTGGGCAGATTTTTAAGATCCTTGGGAACAGGGATTTTTTCCATAAAATTATTTTGGAATCCCCATAATGCCTAAACTGGAAAAGCAAAAGTTGCTCAGTATATATGAATTTTAGTCCAAAAGTTTCTAATTTCAATCTCACATCATATACCCCCATGAATAAGCAATACTATCTAACAATGTCGACATTTCTTTTTCTCACATCTCATACCCAATTCATTAGCAAATCCCATTGGCTCCACCTTTACACATATGTCAAATCCAACCACTTATCACCATCCCCATCACCCTAGTTCAAGTCACAAACATTGTAGAAAACAGATATTGAAGTAAAAGAGAGTGTTGCAAAATAGTATACATGGTATTATCCTTTTCTTTTTGTTTTGTTTTGTTTTTTGAGACGGAGTTTCGCTCTTGTTGCCCAGGCTGGAGTGCAATGGCATGATTGCGGCTCACTGCAACCTCCGCCTCCTGGGTTCAGGCAATTCTCCTGCCTCTGCCTCCTGAGTAGCTGGGATTACAGGCATGTGCCACCACACCTGACTAATTTTGTATTTTTAGTAGAAACGGGGTTTCTCCATCTCTGGAGAACTGATCTTGAACTCCCAACCTCAGGTGACCTGCCCACCTCGGCCTCCCAAAGTGCTGGTATTACAGGTATGAGCCACCGCACCCAGCCTCTCTTTTTTTTGAGACTAAGTGTCGCTCTGTCGCCCAGGCTGGAGTGCAGTGGCACCATCTCAGCTCACTACAACCTCTGCCTCCTAGGGTCAAGTGATTCTCATGCCTCAGCCTCTTGAGTTGCTGGGAGCACAGGCATGGACCACCATGCCCGGTTAATTTTTGTATTTTTAGTAGAGAGGAGGTTTAGCCATGTTGGCCAGGCTGGTCTCAAACTCCTGACCTCAAGTAATCCACCTGCCTCTGCCTCCCAAAGTGCTAGGATTACAGGTGTGAGCCACCACACCCGGCAGATCCCATTTTTTAAAGACACATATTAACGCATAGATAAAAGAATACAAGTATATTAACTAAAATATTAATTGTGGTTATTTCTGCGTACTGGGATCTATTCTTTCTTATTTTCATATTATTGTGGTAGATAGGTCAATCATTGTGTTCCCCATCCAGAGCCCTAACTGCAGCGTTCCTACATATGAGTTGGCCACCTATCTGATTGGGTCACAGGTAAGCAAACAGCCCAGGAGAAACTCAGCCAAAGGCCAGGATAAATGTGGCAGATTTCCTCAAGAAATTGAACTAAGAGGTACAGAAACTATGGTAGATACCTGTTGTTTTAAACATTCTTTCTTATTTTCTTCTACTAACCACTACCTCATTCCCTTTTGGGAAGCAGCTCCTTCCCCATTACACAAATCATGTGATTCTAATGAGACTATATAATATCACAATATAAAGCCAAAGTTCAGGAAAGGGAACATGATCTATTATAATATCCATCACCCAGCCACAGTGACTGATCCAAAGAGTGACCATCCAACCCAAGGCAGGCCAGGAATCCCTCCTTTAGAATCCGTATGCTGGAGCAGAGTTAGGAAAAGCTCTCTCCTCTGGGCTCAAAAACTGTGAGGATGTAACCCTGAGCTGCCAGTAGCCATACCCAGCCTCACCCTTCCACTGCTGCACGGAGAGAGCCTTTCTGCTGTCTGGATTCATGAGGACAACATATCTATGGAAATGCAGCTAACAGACAGAGATAGAATTTGGACAGTGTTGTGTATGACTGGATCAGTCATGCCTGAGGCCTGCCAACAATATCCTTTCTGATTGTACAAGCCAAGCCAAAAAATTCTCTGTTTTTCTTAAGTTCATTTGAATTATGGTCTTCTGCAATCATAAGAACTCTAACGAACACAGAGACTAATTAGTAAGATGCTGGTGTTCTTTTCTAAAAAGTTGTGTAGAGTTGGGCCTGGAGTAGATGCCATAGCAAACCAAAGCGATTCCTAAGCTGAAGTCACAGGGGAGCAAATAAACCATCAGTGATAAGAGAGACCTTGTTTCCAAGAGAAGTGTAAGAGTAGCTTACACTCAGAGACAAGTAATAACTGAGGGAACATAGGCCCACCAGAAAGGGTGGTGGCAGCCTGAGCTGCTGACTTTCTTGTTCCAATCCCTGTGTGCCTTGTTTCTGTTCTTGGATAACCATGAGAGACTGCCTGATTCTTTCTATTCTTTCTACAATCTTTGTATTCTTTCTACAATCTTACACATACACACACACACATACACATACACATACACACGCACACACTCACATACACCACTTTAGTCAACTAGCTTGAGTAAGCCTCTGTTTTTTAAATTCAAAGTATCAATGAGTAAGAAAATAGTGTTTATACATCACATTTCTAATCAGAAAGTTATTTTTAAGATCCAAACAAACTTTTGCTCTACAGAAATTTATTTAACATAAATGATATTTATAAATTTATAGATTAAGGCACAAATTCACTACAAAGGTCAATGACCTTAGGACAATTTCTATACAAGGACAATACTTCCAGAAAGTTTAAGGCTGCCGACCTTATTCTGTTTTAACTCCAGCCACTCCCATGCCTGCTTTCCCTTACTTGAGCACAGTAATGGGTCTGGCAACTGGTTAATTATAATAGGTGACAAGAATGAATCTTTTTTAAGCCCAACCAACAATTTTATCATGTACTAGCAACTCTCATGAGGATGTCACTCATAAGTTGGTTTTTTTTTTTAGTACTGGTTCCACTATATAATTGATGTTTTATATTAGCCATCTCCCCCTCCCCACAATTGTTTATGATCATAGAAATAGAATTTTGAAGATGGAAGAACCCTAGTGCTATAACCTCCTCATGTCACAGTAGGATGTTAAGTCTAACACAGGTCAAATGAATCACCCAAGGTAACAAAACTTTGAAGGTAAAAACTCCAGCTCTCTTGACCAGAGCAGTATAGAGAAGAAAATCAATGAAAGCTTAAACCAGGCACAGGATTCATGGAAGATGGGAGATTAAAATCAAGCCTTAGCCTTTCGAGAGAGGGCAATGAGTACTAGACTACGAGTTGAAATAGCCAGCTACTGGGTCAGACTATGCCTTATCTGTTTATATGACTCCCTGACTAGGTTTTATTCATCTTGGTATTCCCTACGCCCAATATCATAACAGAGACATGAGAGAAACTCAATAAAAAAGTGAATAAGGAGTGGGTGAGTAATCCTCTGGGCGCAGTCTCCTCAGTAGCTCGGATTACAGGCATGAACAACGGCACCCAGCCCTTTTTTTCCTTTTCTACATAGACTTCTCCAGAATATTAGGTTTCCTATCTATTTGTCTCAGTTTTTGTCCTTTAGGTCGACATCTGTGTCCTGGACCTCAGTTCACTAGATTAGGTCAGGACCAGTGGGTTAAGGTTTCACATTCCATCATCCCTGGCCTTAAATGTCAAGAAGAATAGTGCTGGGCTGGGTGCAGTGGTTCATGCCTGTAATCCCAGCACTTTGGGAGGCCGAGAAGGGTGGATCACTTGAGGTCAGAAGTTCAAGACCAGCCTGGCCAACATGGTGAAACTCCATCTCTACTAAAAATACAAAAATTAGCCAGGCGTGGTGGTGTGTGCCTGTAATCCCAGCTACTCAGGAGGCTGATGCAGGAGAATTGCTGAATTCGGGAGGCAGAGGTTGCAGTGAGCTGATATTGCACCATTGCTCTCCAGCCTGAGCAACGAGAGCGAAACTTCATCTAAAAAAAAAAAAAAAGAAAAAGAAATTAAAAAGAAAAAGAAGAATAGTGCCAGGGATACAAGCACTGCCAGCCTCAAAGCACCTCAAGGCACTGATGCCACTGGCATTTGCACACCTCAGCCTGGCCTCTGCAGAGGCTGACAGGCACATCTGCATCTTATCACTTAATAAACATTCACTGACACCTCCTGTATCTTAGGCACTTTTGGTAGATGCTGGAACACATTAGAGAACAAATCCAGTCCTTGCCCTCCAAGCATTTATAGTCTAGAGCAGAAGCTTCAGAGTGTTCTAGTTTCAGAATTTTTCTTCAATTATACAAAAAGGCCGGGCATGGTGGCTCATGCCTGTAATCCCAGCACTTTGGGAGGCCAAGGCAGGCAGACCACCTGAGGTCAAGTTTGAGACCAGTCTGACCAACATAGAGAAACCCCGTCTCTACTAAAAATACAAAATTAGCCGGGCATGGTGGCGCATGCCTGTAATCCCAGCTATTCAGGAGGCTGAGGCAGGAGAATCGCTTGAACCCTGGAGGTGGAGGTTGCGGTGAGCCGAGATCACGCCATTGCCCTCTAGCCTGGGCAACAAGAGAAAAACTCTGTCTCAAAAAAAAAGAAAAAAAAATTGTGTGTCTACATAGATTGAAAGGGAGGTGGGAAGAGTCAAACTCTCAAATAGCTTTGTGACCCAGAAAAGGTTAAGAGCCTCTTAGTTGGAACCATCCATATCCCTCATTTCTAAATTCTTAGCAAGTACCCCAGCACTTACTGACAGCACCTCTTGGGCATCTCTAACCTTTTGCAGTGTTCACAGTGCCTTCCTCACCAGCTCCTGGCAGACTCCTGGTGGAAGAGGAGGGAAGCACACTTCATTGTTAACATTGCCTCCTAGTTCCCGGGTAGCTCCATTCCAGGAAGGTATTTATCCAGGAGTGGCTGTCCCTGCTTTTTTGGATCACTTTGGGCTCATCCAGCGTAAACCACTGCCTATTCCCTGACGGGCAGACTGACTGGGGGACAGTTTTTCCCCGCCAAAGTACTGCTTGCTTCCCGAGACTTCTCCAGACTAAACATCCACTGACTGAGATGAAATATGACAGTTCTCTTTTCCAAAGGGTCAAAGGGATCTCAGCAAGGTTCAGACTAACAGAAAGAGGGCTGAGTTGTGAATATACTGGGAAGAGTATTTTGGTCTAACAGTCTTATTTCTCTTCCCAATTAATAATATGTCACTCTTGAGAACATTTTTGTTATTGACTCCTCAACACAACCCACTCAGTCCCAGACTGGGAGCCTTCAAAGACAGAGGCAGGGCCCCGGCCATCCCTTGGATGGCACTACCGTTCTCCTCCTTGATGTTTTACGAGACTGCTAATTTTTGTAAGATGTAATAAAACATATTTAAGGGAGAAAAATATGTACTAGACTGTTTTAATGAGATTGAGCATCTATATTTTTGAAAATGTAACATCAAGAAGCCAGCGAAAGTTGTTTCTTAGATTACCAGCAATTTTCTGATTCCACTTCTGGAGGAGACTTTTTTGTTTGTTTGTTTGTTTGTTTTTAAGAAACACTTCAATGACTTTATGGCAGTAAAGCCAAAATCATATTCTCAGTAGCTTAAGACCACGCCGAGCTACACAGCTCACCTTCATGACGTTGAGATGGCCTGAACTGTGAGAAGAGATCCATCTCTACACGTTAGAATGTGTCTTGAGAAGTGAGTCTGGGGCCGCCATGAGGTTTTCCCTTCTCACTGGGCCTCCTGATCAGGGTCCAGCACCTGGCAGGGGGGTCGTAGCAAATGGACCAGTGACAGACATGAGCAAAGACCTCCATGGCAGAAGATAAGTCTCATGATAAGGTGGCAGCAGAAGGAGGAATGAGCAGTGGGGGAGAAAAAACAAAATACCCTGTCCAGGTGAATGGCTGGTGGACTTTAAGAACAATAATCTCCTATATCTCATTCAATGGATTTTTTTCCCTCTTTCCTACACAATCCCCTCCTGGTGTTCCAGAACTTTCAATGAAACAGGCGTTACAGCTGGCCTGACATACCCGGCAGATAATGTCATGGCACTGGTAAGAGTGTAGTAGTGAGGATGATCA
Source organism: Rhinopithecus bieti (assembly GCF_001698545.2). Classification (NCBI taxonomy): domain Eukaryota; kingdom Metazoa; phylum Chordata; class Mammalia; order Primates; family Cercopithecidae; genus Rhinopithecus; species Rhinopithecus bieti. Next base: position 330,640 of record NW_016828033.1, read on the forward strand.
GAGGTCACTCTCATTGCCATCTTGGTTTTGGTAGGTCTGCACTTGGTATGAGGAGGGGCGGGGAAATCAGGAGCAGTTGGAGAAGCTCATCACAAGATGGCCAGAAGTGACCAGGAGAACCCCAGAAGCAGCAGGGATCTGCAGGAAATGTAAGCATTCTCTGAGGGTTACATGTGAGGGGATCCAGAAAACTGCTAAAGTTGCAGTGGCTGATCACGATGGGGCTTAGACTCTAGTAACTGTAAGCACTAAAGGAAAGGGTGGCTTTTGTAGACCAAAGAAATCAGACTTTGGAGTTACTTTCTTAAATTGTATCAAAACAATTCATGGCCAAATGTTGTAAATGTTGTGAATAGTAAGATGCAAAGGAGTTTAGAAGGAGGAGGGAGACTTGAGGGAGTTCTTCCCCACGATGGCTGGGAAGGCTTCACAAAAGAAGAATTTGAACTAGATCTTGAAAAGGGGGATCTTAGAAAGGGGGAGGAGGACAAGAGGACTCCTTTTAGGAGAAATGGGAAGAGCTACATGAAGATGCCCAAGTAGAAGCTGTGCTTTAGGCAGGGAATGCCCCTGTCTGACTGAAGTTAAGTCTATATTCTTGAGCATCCATCTTTCCTACTTCATCTTGTCAGAGGCATTTGAACCAGAGCCACTCCACCTTGAGTAGGGGCTGGATAAAATAAGGCTGAGATCTACTGGGCTGCATTCCCAGGAGGTTAAGGCATTCTTAGTCACAGGATGAGAGGACGTCGGCACAAGATACCAGTCATAAAGACATTGCTAATAAAATAGGTTGCAGTAAAGACGCCGGCCAAACCCCACCAAAACCAAGACGGCAACGAGAGTGACCTCTGATCATCCTCTACTACACTCCTACCAGTGCCATGACAGTTTACAAATGAGATGGCAACATCAGGAAGTTACCCTAATTGGCCTAAAAAGGGGAGGCATGAGATCCTCCCCTTGTTTAGCATATAGTCAAGAAATAACCATAAAAATGGGCAACCAGTAGCCCCTTGGGCTGCTCTGTCTATGGAGTAGCCATTCTTTTATTCCTTTACTTTCCTAATAAACTTGCTTTCACTTTACTCTATGGACTTGCCCTGAATTCTTTCTTGCGTGAGACCCAAAAACCCTCTTTTGGGGTCTGGATCTGGACCCCTTTCCAGTAACAATCTCACTTTAGAACCCATTCTTTTATCTTTTTTTTATTTTTTCTTTTATTTGAGACAGAGTCTCTTTCAGCCACCCAGGCTGGAGTGCATTCGTGAGATCTCGGTTCACTGCAATCACTGTCTCCCATGTTCAAGCTATTCTCCCATCTCAGTCTCCTGAGTAGGTGGGATTACAGGCACCTGCCATCATGCATGGCTAATTTTTGTATTTTTAGTAGAGACAGGGTTTCACCATGTTGGCCAGGCTGGTCTTGAACTCCTGACCTCAGGTAATCCACCCGCCTCGGCCTTGCAAAGTGCTAGGATTATAGGAGTGAGCCACTGCACCTGGCCCATTCTTTTTCTTTTTTCTTTTCTTTTCTTTTCTTTTTTTTTTTTTGAGACAGAGTCTCACTCTTATCACTCAGGCTAGAGTGCAATGGCATGATCTTGGCTCACTGCAACCTCTGCCTCCCCGGTTCAAGTGTTTCTCCCGTCTCAGGTTCCCGAGTAGCTGGGATTACAGGTGCCCACCACCATGCCTGGCTAATTTTTGTATTTTTAGTAAAGACCAGTGGCCATGTTGGCCAAGCTGGTTTCAAACTCCTGACATCAGGTGATCTACCCACCTTGGCCTCCCGAAGTGCTGGGATTACAGGCATGAGCCACCACGCCGGGCATTTAGAGCCCATTCTTGAGGCCCAGGGATGGGAACATATTAAGCTAGTCTTCATGGAACAATCAAAGTTGTTGACAACATCTTAAGTTAGCCGGTGCTAGTACTCAGAGAGAGGCCAGTCATCCCAAAAGGACAGGAATTGGCCTAGAATTCACCCTTGGTTTTCTCATGCCTCCCTTCTCAGAAGGCTCTCCTGTTTAGAATCCCCAACCCTCTGCAAAGTGCTGCAAAAAGTGCCCATGTCTCTCCATCAGCCCTATCCCACAGGCTACTTGATTTGTGACGAAGACCCCACTGGGCAAGAGGCATGTTGCTTTCTCACACTGATCAAAAAATATTCATTCAGCACCTACTTTATGTCAAGCACTCTTCTAGGCACAAGGGCATAGCAATAAATAGGTCAAAGTCTCTGCCCTCACGGAATTTTCTTTCTAGTAGGGAAGACAAATATAAATATGTAATAAAACATCAAATAGCTCTATGAATAAAAGTAGAGCAAAGTAAGGGGACAGAGAGTAACAAGAAGAGGGGTCTTTTTTACAGAAGACAGGAAAAGCTCATCTATGGAGGTGACACTGAGCAGAGGCCACAGGGGTGGGGGCCCAGGCTCTGAGACGGGCACTCGTGGATGTGCTTGAAGAACAAGAAGGCCTCTATGGCTGGAGCAAGCTCAATGAGCACAGGGGATAAAGAGGTGGAGGAGCAGAGGAGGAATTACCCTGCAGCTCCTGGCCCAGCATGGCCACACAGTGCACACATCTCCTGTCCATGGCCATAACCCCAGTGGCCCCAGCCCTTGCCTGCCATATTTTCCGCAGGCCCTCAATGAGACTCATTAAACTTTATCCAAAGTTACTGTGCTCTGCAGCTGGGGGAAAAGGGCAAACTTCCGGTCCTAAAGTTAGAGCAATCAACAGTCAAGGGATTTGGAAGTGGCTGGGGCCTTGTTACTTTAAGGTTGTAATGGGCTTTGTGAGAATCCCCACAACTTCACTCCGGAGAGGGGAAGCTTCCCTCAGCAGATCCACACTTGGGACTCCAAGTTTCAAAATTCCGTAGAAACTGGGAAGCAGTCCAAATACACCAGGCCTGCACTAGAAGCACGTAGAGTCACAGCCTCTCCAGAATGGCTTGTACCAAGGTTTTGTTAGGGGTGTTGCTCTAATAATCCAGTAGGCCCCTGGGACTGCCTGTGGCTGCACCCGATGAATCTCATTATCCACAGTTACACCCTTATCTCAAGAGGAAAGGACAGGAAGAGAGACTCCAAGGCCACAACCATGGGATGATTCACAAGCTGCTACCTCACCAACACAACCCAAAAGCAAGGGTCAGAGTCCTCCCATCTAAGAATGTAATATTTCGGTGGGGCTAGAGAAGCACGAAGCTCCTGGGAGCCTGGAAAACCCCTCCAGCTGGGCGACCAGGAAAATCCAAGAGTAAATAACTGCTTCTCAGCCCCAAGGTTAAGTTGGGGCCTGTTTAAGATAGCTGAGCTGTTGGAAAATAAGGAGCATGTGGGGCATATCAAAGAGGATACAATATAATCATGCTAATAAATAATAATACCCTGGCATGGTGGCTCACACCTGTAATCCCAGCTACTCAGGAGGCTGAGGCAGGCAGATCACTTGAGCCCAGGAGTTTGAGGCCAGCCTGGGCAACATAGAAAGACTCCATCTCTAAAATAAAACAAAACCAAAAGAAAATAATAATAGTCAACATTTACTGAACACGTACTGTGTACCATGCCAAGCATTTTACATATGTTATTTCAACCTCCAAGTAAACTCTATGAGCTAGGAGTGCTATTATAATACCCAGTCCACCAAGAAGGAAGCTGAGGCACAGAGACATGAAGGCACTTGCTTCCAAATTTATACACTAATGAATAGGAGAGTCAGGATTTAAATTAAGATCAGAATCCAGAGGTGGTATCCATAGGTGCAGTGCATGTGGCACTCTGGAAACTATCCCATGGCCTAAATATCCTGGATATAGTCAGCAACAAGTAATCTTTTGCACAAATTATTTTTCAGTGTCATGAAAATGTACCTGCCCAATGTCTTGAAGACTGTTTCTCTTGGAAAAGCCCATGCTTTTTTTTCTTTTTTTTTTTTTTTGAGATGGAGTTTTGCTTTTGTTGCCCAGGCTGGAGGTCAATGACACAATCTCGGCTCACTGCAACCTCCACCTCCTGGGTTCAAGCGATTCTCCTGCCTCAGCCTCCTGACTAGCTGGGATTACAGTCATGCGCCACCACGGCTAATTTTCTGTATTTTTAGTAGAGACGAGGTTTCTCCATGTTGGTCAGACTGGTCTCCAACTCCCGACCTCGGGTGATCTGCCCACCTCGGTCTCCCAAAGTGCTGGGATTACAGGCGTGAGCCACTGCGCACGGCCAAGCCCATGCTTTTGTAAGTGCCAGATTGGTATGAACTCTTCGTTCCCAGAATAAAGAGCTGGGCTCTGTAAACTGAGTCCCTCCCTGCCTTGTGCTCAGAGTACTGATGGAATGGCTCTGGGTGAGATGTAAGGCAAAGACTAATCCACAGAGAGAACCTGTGGAGGCCAACAGGTCCTCTGCACTGTCTGCTGTTTTCAGGGCAGCTGGACACTGTCCAGCTAACTCTGTAGGGTGTTGTGAGTTGCAGCTGCCCTGGGTCTATCTGAGGAAACATTCTGCTGCCTCCTCTCTCCAATCAAAGGAATAGCCACCCTCCATAGGTGGCCTCCACCGTCCTAGACAGAGAGCACCTATGGAGCTCTTAAGTACAATCAAGGACAAGAAGCTGCATGGTCTCCTACAGAAGGACATTCCTTATTATATCTAAGCTAAGTGTTTCCTGCCACCTCCAACCCCTCCAGCATCTCTGCTCTCCCTAAGGAAAAGCAACAGAGGGCAATGACTGCTTATAACCCAAATAGGCATGGCAGACCCCCTGCCTTCTCTTAACATTTCTGTAACATTTCTTTTTCTTTTTTTAATAGTTAAATGAATCATTTATCCTACAGTGACAAACTGTAACCAAAACAAATTGTGGGGCTCTAGACTCCTGACAGCACCAAAAAATCAAATTGCATTTTTGTATCATTTCTTGATGTCCTTTGTAATTATATAAATGATCTAATTTTTTCCAGCTTTGAATTGCAAAATATTCAGATGTACAGAAAATCTTTAAAAATAGTACAATGAACAACCAAGACCCATGACCTAATTCCATTTTAAAACTTTAAGTAAGCTAAGGATGGGGCATGGCGGCTCACACCTGTAGTCCCTGTATTTTGGGAGGCTGAAGCAGGAGGATCTCTCAAGCCTAGGAGTTCAAGACCAGTCTGGACAGCATAATGAGACCCTGTCTCTAAAAAAAAATACAAAAATTAGCTCATGCCTAGAGTTCCAGCTGCTCAGGAGGCTGAGGTGGGGAGTGGTGTCCCATACCTATAGCCCAGCTACTTAGGAGGCTGAGGTAGGGGTGGGAGAATCTGCTTGAGCCAGGGAGATCAAGGCTGCAGTGAGCCATGATCCTGCCACTGCATTCCAGCCTGGGCAACAAAGACTCTGTCTCAAAAATAAATAAATAAATCTGTTAGTAAGCTAAGGATAGGAAGAAATTTCAAACATTCATAAGAAACCTAATTAATAATTATACTCAATGTTGAAATATTAAAATAATTCTAACTACAAAATCAGAAAAATATAAGCTCCATATTTGTTCCTTTCATCTTGGTTAGAAACTGTAACTGAAGAGAAAAGCTATAAGCCTTAGTTAACAATGAAACAACATTCAGCCGGTGCAGTGGCTCACATCTGTAATCCCAGCACTTTGGGAGGCTGAGGTGGGTGGATCACCTGAGGTCAGGAGTTCGAGACCAGCCTAGCCAACATGGTGAAACCCCCGTCTCTACTAAAAATACCAAAATTAGCCAGGTATGGTGGCAGGTGCCTGTAATTCCCAGCTACAGGGGAGGCTGAAGCAGGAGAATGGCTTGAACCCGGGAGGCGGAGGTTGTAGTGAGCTGAGATTGGGCCACTGTGCTCCAGCCTGGATGACAAGAGCAAGTCTCTGTCTCAAAAAACAAAAACAAAAAATAGATCGCATTATGTATGAGATTCAATATTAGTTTATTAGGCTGGGAAGTCCAAGATCAAGGTGCAAGCAGCGTTCGTGCCTGGTGAGGGCCCAGTCTCTGCTTCCAAGATGGCACCTTAAAAAGCTATGTTCTCACATGGCAGAAGGGTTGAAAGCAAAAAGGGACTAGCTTGTTCCCTCAAGCCGTTTTATAAGGTTGCTAATTCCATTCATGAGGGCTCTGTTCTCATTATTTAATCACTTCCTAAAGGCCCTACTTCTTAATACTGTTGCACTGGGGATTAAGTTTCAACTTGAATTTTGGACGGGACACCAATATTCAAACCATAGCACAGGGTTACAACTATCCTTGGGACTATTAAAAAAAACTTTTAATATTGTAGGAAAGCTCTTTGACCTTTTAGTTGGCTGATTTAGACAAATGCTCAATTCTTTAAGCATGACATGCAAAGTAAAACATAGATTTAAATTTTGAGTAACTGATATGTAAATGTTTTGCTGACTGTCCTTATCTACCTAATAATATGAAATGATTGGTTTAGGACTTTCTTTTCTAAAAGCATCTATGTCAATCCCCTTTCTTTCAAGGCATATTGTTTAATTTAATTTTTTTTTTTTTTTTGAGATGGAATCTCGCTCTTGTCGCCCAGGCTGGAGTGCAGTGACGTGATCTCGGCTCACTGCAACCTCCACCTCCCAGGTTCAAGCGATTCTCCTGCCTCAGCCTCCTGAATAGCTGGGATTACAGGTGCCCACCACCACGTCTGGCTAATTTTTGTATTTTTAGTAGAGACGAGGTTTCATCATGTTGGCTAGGCTGATCTCGAACTCCTGACCTCATGTGATCCACCCGCCTCGGTCCCCCAAAATGCTGAGATTACAGGTGTGAGCCACCGCACATGGCCCATAATGGGATCCACTGTGGATCCTCCTTTCCACTCTACCAATTTACTTGCTATTTTTGTGTCAATACCATCCTGATTTGCTATGTAGTTTTTGGTATGTGGCAAGCACATCATTGCTATTTGTTAATTTTTACACACACACACACACACACACACAATCCTTGACCACTTTGAAACACTTATCTTTTATTTAAACTTTATTTTGTTCTATACATACACACACATACACATACACACACATAGGTTACTATTCTAATTGTAATTGCATTGGATTTACTTTTGAAAGAACCATCTTTTTAATACTAAGACTTTACCAAGAAGAGGTATGTCTTTTTTGTTCAGTTTTTGTGTCAAATTCTGTTCTTAGGCTGGGCATGGTGGCTCATGCCTATAATCCCAGCACTTTGGGAAGCTGAGGTGGGAGTATCAACTGAGCCTAGGAGGTTGAAGCTGTTCTGAGCCATAACTGTGCCACTGCACTCCAGCCTGGGTGACAGAGCAAGACCTTGTCTCAAATAAATAAATAAATAAATAAATCTGCTGTTTGTAAAGATGTTATCTTTCTTGTTAAACTTATACATAAGCATTTTACAGTTCTTACTGCTATCATTCCATTGTGAATACATTATTTTCCCCATTTGCTTATTTCCTTATTAATTCTAGAGGTATCTTACTAAAGCTCTCAAATTTTATACAATTATATTGCCAGCTTGAAGGAATATGTTTATCTTCTTTTTCAATGACTCAACCACCTATTTAATTTTGTGATGTTATAATTTGCTTGAAAGTCTAGAAGACAATGTCAAACAACAGTGTTGATAGCAAGCATCCTTATCTGGTTCCTAATTTTAATTAAACCATACTTCAGTTAGTTTTATTAGTATATTTGGTAATTAGTTAAAAAAATTAAAATTAGTTTAAAATTAATTAAAATTAGTTTAAAACAATTAATTTTAAAATCTATCTCTATTTTAAATTAAGAATGGCTGCCAAATTTTATCAAATACTTTTTAGCATCTATTGATATGATTATATTATTTTTTATTTAACCTGTTGTTGTCATGGATTATATGGCTAGATTTCCTGATACTGAACACAGCTGAATTCCTGAAATAAACTTTTTAGATCATCACTTATTATTCTTTTGATAAATATTATATTTTATTTACTAGTATTTTATAATTTTTTCTCATATTCTAAGGCAAGCCTGGTATATGCCCCTTCCTTTTAGTCACAGGTTTAGATTAAAATCATATTGGCTTCACAAAATGAATCACAGAGATTTCTGGTTTTTTTCTATGAGCCAAAATAGTTTCAACAACATCAAAATTATCTGGCCTTGAAAGATTAGACATAATATAACTGAATCTATCTGGTTGTGGCCCCTTCCATTGTTAAATCTTTAATCGCCTTTTCAGTCTTTATCATTTCGTTGGTCTATTCAGCCCGCAACATCTTGATATCCATTGGTTATCATTTATATTTTGAAAGGAAAATATCCCCTTTTAAAGAAGGATTTTCTTTTTGCCATAGCATTCATGTAAACTCTTTTTTTTTTTTTTTTTTTTTTTTTTTTTTTTTTTTTT